>NC_043702.1:102704371-103004371 GCF_006229205.1 Suricata suricatta
ACAGCCCCTGCTTTTGAAATCATTTTGCCTCCTGGACCTTGTAACATGGTCCCCGTTTAACTTTTCTGTTTCACTTGTAGGTTTTGTTTTGCTAAGTGAAAAGTACTTTGGCTTCCCCACCAGTCTGTCGCCAATCTGTTGTATAAGGTGGAGACATGTCCTACTTCTCTGCTGCCTGGCACCTAGATCGGGGTCTGATGACTGCTGTGTGTTCCATGGATACTTAATGTGTATTTAATTTTTAGATGGGCGTTATTAACAACAGGTAATTTCAGATGGATTACATGGTAGCTAATCATTTTTAAAAGTGTTTATTACATTTTTAAAAACTGCAATAGTCTTTCTAATGAAGGCCTCCTTTTTCTTATGTACATATGTATGTATATACTTTTTATAAGTAACAAAATATATTATTATATGTTATATAGCATATAATATATACATATAGAGCAATTTTATAAGTAATAAAATTATGAGATTATTAAGAATCTTCCTTGTACATGAGTGTCTGTAATACCTTGCACTTTTTCTCGTTGATTGACTGAGATCATCTGTGGTTGCAGTTCCCAGACTGATTTGTGGTTGGAGCCTCCTTAGGCTATTCTGGGATATTCTGTCTTAAAATCTCCAGAAGTAAAAGCATATCTCCACTTTCCCTAAGTATTTATGATTTTTAAATCTTTTCTTCTTGATCGCCTTCATTCTCTTTTTTCCCAAGTGGCCATCTCATTTCACGGACGTTCCCATTGCTTTCGTGTCATGAGTGCCGTCTTTTGGCCACAGTCATGATGAAGTAGAGCAACACTTTCCTTGCGTGTGCTCAGATGCCAATGACTGAACACGTGTCTGTTCTTAAACACGCGAACCTTCCAGCAAACCCTGCTGACGTCTTTGTGACTCTTCTTTCCTCATCCGCCAATCACAGCAGTAATTCCTTTAAAGACGACTATGTCACCTTTGAGTAAATGTGTGTGAAACGTGAAGCAGAGTCTGCAGCAAATAGTCGGTGGTTAGTAACTGACAGCTAGAACTAATGTAGGTGTGTATCCATAGAGAAAATCCCTATATTGCCATGACATGTTGCCTTTTTGGGAAACATTAACCAACCACATCCTCTGTCAGAGAAGGGGTCTCTCTCAGATTCAGATATGTTCTGCTATTGTCTCTACTGCTGTCACAGGCTCTGGGATCTCAGTTCTCTGCCTCCTTCAGGCTTTCTCTTTCTCTGCTCAAAGTAGTATCCAGTATGGTCCTCCATGGCATTCTGTAAAGACTACAATACAAGGTTTTTTGTTCAGATTGTTACTGCTGGATAATTTCACAAAGTCAATAATTCCATGGGGAACCAAGAAAATAATTTTGCCATGTGTACAGATAATCTGAGCAAGTTATATTTACTTCTTGCTGTGTGTCGAGTTCATGACACATCTTCCATGTATGCAGCCAAGCTTGCTACATTATATTCTCATAAGAATTATTGACTGCCTCCTGGATTACTGTTTTTCCTCTTGTGTCACTGCTGTCATCCACTGGGGTGTCTGGTTTTTAAGTTTTGCATGGATGTTTTCTCTCTCTGACCAGTTTTCAGGTCGATTGGGTTTTTGCCAAAGATGTCCATGGCTGTGAGCCAAGTAAATAAAGGACATGGGTCCTCCTCCATCACTGAGGTGCTAATGTAAAGATGTACACTTGAGATAAAGATGTCAGGACAGAATTGTGCAAAATAACTCAATAACTTTTGTAGAGACTACAAAAGAAGAAGTGGGGAAATGGGGAGTACCATTCTTTGTTGGGATTAATGGCAACTCTTTCTGGGAGAGACAGCCAATTGCTATTGTTGGCAACCATTCCATCATTAAATTATTATTTCCATTAGAAATGTCACTGTTGGGGCCCCTGGGTGACTCAGTCAGTTAAGCATCCAGCTTCGGCTCAGGTCAGGATCTCACCGTTTGTGGGTTCGAGCTCTGTGTCGGCCTCTGTGCTAACAGCTAGCTCAGAGCCTGGAGCCTGCTTCTGATTCTGTATCTCCTTCTCTCTCTGACCTTCCCCTGCTCATGCTGTCTCTCTCTGTCTCTCAAAAATAAATTTTAAAAAAACAAAAAAAAGAAAAAGAAGTATCACTGTCATTATCAACATACTCCCCACTGTCATTTAATGTGCACATTACAGTACAACAGACTCCAAACCTCAACAGTCTTTCTTTTCTTTTCTTTTTTTTAATATAGTTTATTGTCTAACTAGCTAACATACAGTGTATACAGTGTGCTCTTGGCTTTGGGAGTAGATTCGTGATTCTTCACTTACATACCACACCCAGTGCTCCTCCCAACAAGTGCCCTCCTCAATGCCCATCACCCATTTTCCCCACCCTCTGACCCTCTCCCCCCACTCTGCCAACCTTCAATTTGTTCTTTGTACTGAACAGTGTCTTATGGCTTGCCTCCCTCTCTGTGTGTAACTATTTTTTTTTCTTCCCTTCCCCCATGTCTTTCAAATAAGAATTACTCTTCCTATGTACTATACAAGCACAGACTAAAATTTATTATTTTTTAATGTTTATTTGTGTATTTTGAGAGAGAGGGAGAGCATGAGCAAGTGAGGGACAGAGAGACAGGGAGAGAGAGAGAGTCCCAGGCAGGCTCTACACTGTCAGTGCAGAGCCCTACATGGGGCTCCATCTCAACTGTGAGATTACAGCCTGAGCCAAAATTTAGAGTCAGACACTTGACTACCCAGGTGCTCTTCGGACAGATTGAAATTTATAAAGATGAAGTGTCTTTTAGATAAGTGATTTGCATCCTGAGCCAAATATTTCTTCTGAGCTCTAAAAATACATATTCATTTGCCTGATTGATATCTCAATTTCTTTATGTCATAAATAGCTCAAATTTAACATGTCCCAAAGGGAACTCTTAAAATCAACATATACCCTCCAACCACATTCAGTTTCTCCTGCTTGTGGACTTTCCCATCTCAGTAGGTAATACCAGGTGCCCAAACCAGCAATGGGAAACTTTCTTTCAGTCTCTCCTTTCCCTTATTTCCCATAACAAGTTCATCAGCAAGTTCTATCACTATTACTTCCTAATTCATCCCCAATGTGTCCCTTTCTTTTCACCACTACAGTCACCAGCCTGGTTCAGTACATCTTGTATCACCTGGATGTTTAATTCAGCAACACACTTTCACTCTTTTCTTTAAAAAAATTTTTATTTTAATTTTTTCCATTATCTTTGCTACAGTCAGCAGGATTGTCCTAAAACACAGAGTTGAGACACTTCTGCTGAACACCTTTTACTGGCTTCTGCCTGCACTTAACACAGGCAAAGCCTTGTGCAGGAGGAACAGGCCCTGCAGGATCTGGCCTCCACCTGCCTCACAGCCTTCACCACCCTGTGATATCTGACTCCCCACCCCACCCCCCCGCCCAATCTGGGCTCAAGCCCTATTGACTTCTGTTCTGTGGTCTCTCATGCCATGCTGCCTCCTTCCTACCTCAGGGCCCTTGAATGGTCTGATCCCACTGGCTGGAGGGCTCCCCCTCCCCATCACCACTGCCTTCTTTAGCTCAACTCCTTTTATTTCTTTAATTTCTTTTATTTCTAGAGAGAGACAGACAGACAGACAGACAGAGCATGAGTGGGAGAAAGGCAGAGAGAGAGGGAGACACAGAATCTGAGCTGTCAGCACAGAGCCTGATGCAGGGCTTGAACTCATGAAACATGAGATCCTGACCTGATCTGAAGTTGGATGTTTAACCGACTGAGCCACCCAGGCACCCCTTTAGCTCAACTCTTAGATTATCTCAGCTCTATTATCATTTTCTCAGAGAGGTGCCAGTTGAGTTCCAATAAGTCTTGCTTTTTTTTTTTATCTTAACACAGACCATTCTTTTATTTTAAAGCATCAATCTGTCTCAGTTTGTTTGGGTTGTTTTAACAGAAAACCCTAGACTGTGTAGCTTATAAACAACAGACACCTATTTCTCATAGTTAAGGAGGTTGGAAAGTCCAAGATCAAGACACAGCAATTTGGGGTCTGCAGAGGCCTCACTTCCTGTTTCATAGATGCCCTCTTCTCACGGGGTTCTTACCTGGCAGAAGGGACAAGGGACCTCCGTGCGTCTCTTTCATAAGAGTATTGATTACACTGCTCTTACCACCTCCCCCCAATGCCTACCTCCAAACACCATCACACTGAGGGTCAGATTTCAACATATGAATTTTTGGGAGACAACAACATTCTGCAAATAGAATGAATACACATACACACATATATACATATGCAAACACACAGAAAAGAGAAATAGATAGAGATCAATCTAGATATCTAGTAGCTATTTACATGTCTATTTCATTGTGAGTTACCTCTCTCACTACCAGCTTCCAGGCTCCATAACATCAAGGACCATGTCTACTTTCATACCTTGTTTACAGCCCAGAAAGAGGTCCATTTCAATTAATAGCTATTAAATGTGTTGAATAAACAACTTCCCCAAAGTGGGACAATCAGCCTTCTGAGACAGGCTTTGAACCCAGTTCCCATGTCTGTGGGCTTTTTACTCTGTCTGAAAGCATTTAATCACATGACATGGGAAAATCTTACTAGAAAGCATTCTATTCAGCTCTCAAGTTTCCATATTATGGCTTCACACAAGGTCCCAAGTGAGGAACCTTCAGTTCTTGAGCATATGTGGCTAAGGTGTCCAGGGACAGAGTGTAGCTGCTGTCCAGTCCAGAGCCCAGAGCCCCTTACCTCTTTATCCCTTTCCTGCATTCTCAAACCTAACGCTCCATAGAAATCTGGGCGATATTCTGTTTCTAAATACCAAGTCATCATCTCTGGGTAGAGGCCCCCAAGTCATCATCTCTGGGTAGAGGCCCCAGCAAAAACATTTATTTTGCTGTCCCTAGGTGGTGGTTATATGGAGCCAAAGTTTAAAGCTATATTCTCAAACTCCTTTTCTAATTATGAGAGTCATTTCAGTCTTAGTCTACATTGTCTACCTTGCCATGCTTTGCTTGCTAATCTTAAGGATTTAACATGAAATGTCAACACTATGATAGGCAGTATATAGTCACATTAACACACGGGCATACTCACCACCAGAGATGCAAACCTAGTGCTGTCACCTAACTGGTTGTATAATCCTGGAAAATCTTGGGTCTTCTGTGGACCCAGCTTCCTTTTTAGCAAAAAGATAGGTAGTAATAGTGCTTGTTTCATATATGCAAATTGCTTGAAGCAGTGTTTGGCATAAGGTAAGCCTTGAAAAAAATGTTAGCTCTGACCATCCTTATCTTCAGCTGTCATTTAAGCTGGTCACCACACTTCTGCCCATTTTTCATTTCCCAGCTTATTCAGGACCACATTCCATCAGTACCTCAAAGGAAAGAGGTGAACTTTGTTACATACCAGTTCCTGAAGGGTACCAACACCTTCATCAGACCCATCTGGAAGCTTTAGGTTAGGTGGACTTCTGTCTGGGGGCTTCCATTTGAATTCTCTCCAATATGGGAAGCTAATTAATTTTAAAAAGCATTATAAATTCTGATAAGGAGTAATGATGTGTCAGGCTTCCCAACCTCATGAAAAATTACAACCGTCATTTTATACCTCAAGTTGCCTCCTTTCCACACACACAAAAAGACTTTGCCCCTATTTGGTTAATTATTGCCAAGTGACATCATCCAAAATTCATCAGCCTCAGAGCGGAAGTCACATTCTCTTTCCCCAAATAAATCTCTTTGTCATCCCAGTGTCAGCTGCCCCCATTGTTGTTGTTCTCATCATCTGGAGCCATTTGTCATACACGGTAGAGGCCACAAAGCTGTAAACTTCATCGTTGGCACGTTAAGGTCCATATCATGGGGGACGTTAAAAGGCAGGTTTATAGCTCTGCAAACCTGGAGGGGCAGAGGACATGATGATAGCAGTCAGGCCTGAGGGCTTGGAGATCCCAGTGTAAGCTCTGTGTCCCACTTTGGAAATCATAGCATTTTATAGCTGAAAATATCTCCACGATCACTCATTGCAATTCCTGCATTCTATCGATGAGGAAATTGAGGCCCAGAAAGGTCTTAAAATGGAGTTAGTCAACTTCTTTTTTTCTCTTTCTTTTCTCTTTTTTGGGGGGTCTTAGTTCACAGAGGAATAACAAAAAAAATCTCTTCTATGAAGAGACAAATATACATGTATATGTGCAATGAGAACACATTAACTCAAAAGCACTGTCCTAAATCAACGTTTCTGATGAATCTGAAATAACAGTTTTTATTGATTGAGGATTTTAAAACCCCTTCAACAGACAGTAAGCATTACTGAGTAGTCCCCTCTCTGCTAGGCTTGGGAGACGGAGAAATAAATAAGACAATCCCTGCTATAGCGGAACTCAAGATTTTTAGTGGCTTAAAAAAAAAAAAAAGGCAGACATGGGCACCTGGATGGCTCAGTCTGTTAAGCATCTGACACTGGTCAAGATCTCATGGTTCGTGGGTTCAAGCCCCATATCGGGCTCTGTGCTGACAGCTCAGAGCCTGGAGCCTGTTTCAGATTCTGGGTCTCCCCCCCCCCCCCGCCCCTCCCCTACTCATACTCTGTCTATATCTCTCAAAAATAAAATAAAACATTAAAATTAAAAAAATAAAAAAGAGACAAAGAAATGTGTATAAACATGGAGGTTAAGGAAACCAGGTATTTTGTAAGGCCCACAGGGGAGGGGAAATCCACAGCTAACAATATTTCCTGATGAATTGATGTTTGTCTGCCTGCTGTGTGCTTTGACTGACTGTATGGCTCTGAATCCTGTGACGTATATGCTAATGGTTATGATTTTGTAGGAGCCTTACAAGGCAAAATAGACTGATAGTTAGGTCAGCCACCTTATACAGCAGTGGGCTTCTTCACAAATGCCAAGGCCTTGCCTCCTACACTTTGTTTTACATTTACTCTCTGTTGAAATGGTCCAGTGACTTGATCACAGAAGGTACTCAGAATCATTAACAAGGAGTATTCAGTTTCTCCCCCCAAATGAAACCATGGTAAATCTCTTTTAAGAAAAAATTACCAGGACTCCTGGGTGGCTCAGTCTATTAGGTGTCTGACTGTTGGTTTCAATTCAGGCCATGATCTCACAGTTTCATGAGTTTGAGCCCCACATCAGGCTCTGTGCTGGTGGTGTGAAGTTTGGTTGGGATTCTCTCTCTCTTTCTCTCTGTTCTTATCCCACTCACACTGTCTCTGTCTCTCTCAAAAATAAACACACTTTCTCAAAATCAAAAAAGAAAAATATACCAACTAATTTTAGGGTAGGAAATCACAGCTCTTTTCTCCACTGTTGACACTCCTACTTAATGTCTCTCATTGTTTTAACTCCTTTTCAGGGGTAACGTTTGTGCATTGTAGCCAAAGAGTATTGGCGATCTGGAAGGCCAGGGGACAGTTCATAATTGTGTTGTGTTATTTGCACACCAAAAGCTGGCTGTTCAAGACTGGCCTTTGCCTTGATCTCTCCTTCTGGGAACTTGTGAATAAGATTTGTGAAAGAGCTCCCCTTTAACAAAACCTTCTCTTAACCTGTTGTGCCCTAGTGGCCACTTCTCATGGTCTGCCATGTGCTTTTTTCCTTGAGGGGACCCAGTGCTGGGCCATACTGTTGTCAACTTAGTTGTCCAACTCTCCCCTTCCATCCCGCATATGTCTACTTGAGCAGCAAGTTACCCGGACTGTAATTATGCTTTCCTTTATCACCTCCTACTCCACCAGAGTGATTCATTTGCTGGGTGTTTGTGTTACTCTGTGTCCCTGAACGGAATGACCCACGTCTCAATCATCTGCATCTCATAGCTCAGCCTAGTGACCAAAAAGAGTACAAAATAGGCCCAATATCTGCCAGTGGACTTAAGAATAAACAAACCAAAGCATCTCTACTGTTTATAGAGTTCTTTAAAGTGATCATATTATGTGGGTATAATTCTTTGTAGCTCACACACAGCCCAGTTGAGCTACAAATTTCAAGTGTACTCAGAGATGTCTATATGTGTAAGATAGCCAAAAAACCCTCGGCGTTTTAAGAAGGCAAGTCTGACTGTCAGAGCTAAAAATTCTATCTGCTAAAGTTAGGATTGGAATTCAAAGTTTTGGGTGTTTTTTTTTTTTTGTACTATGTTTTTTATGTTGTCTTCTTGAGATCCATTCTGCGCTCTCCCTGCTGTCTATCGTACATAGAAATGTCAGAAGTTCCATAAGGAAAGTGCTTCTCAGGGATCATCAGTGCCAACTTTGGAAGATGACATTGCTTTCATAGTTCATCTGAGCTTATCATTAGCTTCTGATAAAGCCTGGAAAAGTCAGGATTGGCAGAGCATCTGTGTAAATACAAGCTGACTGTGGAAATCTTTGTGGTTTGTGGATCGCTAGGCAAAGCCCCCGAGTCCCCAGTGCAAGCGTATGGTCTGAATAATAATCATTTTTCTTATAAAATGTATCATGAGATAAGGCTCAAACTGTAATCATATTGAAAATCATATTTGCTGTGAACAGCCAAAGAGTCTGAGTGGGACTAATTGTCTCTGGGTGAATCGATGGTGTCTCTTGTCAACTTTGAGCATGGGTTTTTGTGTCTGTGAGAAAATAGACTCTGTGTCATGGGCCCAGACCAGAATCCTTCTCAGCTCACTTGGGGATTCGAGCTTGGAATCTTTTATTCAGTGGAGCCCATTTTTTAGCTGGTTTGTTGACAAGGTACCAACATCCATCAAATATGCCAGAGTATTCCTCCAGAACTCTGTCTTTCTCTGAAAACAAGCTCTGACAGCTGGGTCAGCAATTATAGGCCCAGTGGGAAATCGACCTGCTCTGGCATTTCTCAGTACTGCTGGGATGGAGGGGAGTGTGTGTGCTGGTTTTAGCTTGCCCTAAAAGGAGAGCATTGTGGACTCTAAGACCTGTCCTTATCCTGTACCTTTTTTGGGTCCCCACATGGGCTCTCCTTCATCTTCTAGAGAAATCTGCCAGTGTATAACCACTTTAATGAACCACAAATTGAATTGAGTTAAAATCACAGTATTAAGATCCTAAAATTGATTTTGAGAGAGAGGAAGATTGTCCAGTCTTGGAACTAAATATCTAACAGCTGCCTTCTCTGAAAGAAGAAATTGGGTAACACCGCTGGGGAAGGGCGGGATGGGTAGCCAGGACTGGAATGTGGGCTCACAAAACAATACAGTAGAGTTGATCACTGTCTACCTGTGCTGAACATTGAGGGAGGTCTCCAAAGTTTTGAATATAAGAATGTCTTATTGAAGACCACAGAGATAAACTAGGAAAGGTAGTTTGAACTTAGGGGAGATAGCAAGGCTGGGGAGGTTATTCCATGTCTACCTTTAAAAAAAAAAGCTTCTCAGAAGTGTGGTTTCCCCAGGCCTCTTAGGAACAGCATTGCTCTGAGTAAAAGAAGAAGTACAAAAGAGCAGGGACCCCAGGGAAATTCTTATCAACTTTTAAGGAAAAGAAAATTTCCTATTTAACATGATCTTCCTTTTAAACTTTATTTATTTATTTTGAAAGAAAGAGAGAGAGGGAGAGAGGGAGAGAGAGAGAGAGAGAGAGGGAGAGAGAGAGAGAGAGAGAAGGGAGAAGGGAGAATCCCAAAAATGTTCTGTGCTGAGCATGGAACCCAAGGTTGGACTCAATTCCATACACCAAGTGATCCTCTCTTGGGCCAAAATCAAGAGTTGGACGCTTAACCACCTGTGCCACCCAGGAGCCCCATCGTTGTCTTTTTTTTTAAATTGGCATCTCCTTTCTCGTATTCACAATACTACATACTCTCTAGTGCATGCTTGATTCTCATTGTACAATGTCTTATACATTCTCATTGGGCATGAAATGTAAATTTCATCTAATCCTCACACCCACTCATTTTTTAAGAGGAAACACTGATGGTTTCCATGTCACATAACTTATTACCATGTGTATGCCTTTGGACAAGGTATATAATTTTTCTGTGCTTTGGCTCCCCATGTTACAAATAGGAGAAAATATGGACGTTGCAGGGCTATTGAGAACATTAAATCAGGCAATATGTACTAATTTGCTCCTTTTTCCCCATAGAGAATGGATTACTTCATCCAGAGTAAGAAATCTCAATGGGTGTCTTAGAAAGGGAGCAAAAAAAAAACCCCACAGAAGATATATTTAGTTTTGTCAGTTATTTTCCTGGTACTCTTAAAACTATATTCTGAGGTGATTACACACTTTTCCACCTGCCAGTGGGGGCCTATCTCTACCCACTAAGAACCTTGCAACACACTTCATTTTCCTTCTTTCCTTTCCTTTCCTTTTTTTTTTTTTGTTTTTCTTGGTATTTTAAAGAGAATTTTCTTTCAAGTTGCTTGTAAAACATAAATGAAGGTGTTTACGTCTGTCACCAGATCCCATGCCACAAATTAAATCCTGAAAGTACTGAATGAGAGAATCAGGGCAGAGTGGTTACAATAATATCTAAAGAAGAAAAAGCAGTGTATTACAGAATTGTTTTTAACAGCCACAATTTAAAAATATAGGAATTTATTATTTTCATTTGAAACCTGCTTATCTAAGTGACTGTGGGAATGCTAAGTACTTCACAGAGCTCTATGCCTAGAGGAAGTATTAAGTAGTCAGCTGGGGAACGTTTTAATTTTTCTATAAATCTTTCTTTTTCTCTTTAACTTCCTGTTTCTTCTTCTGAGAAATAGTTGATACATTTTACATTTGATTCCATATTTCAAAAAGTTCAGTGTGTTTGCTTGAACTCTCTTAGATTGTCAACGTGTCTTTCTCATTAGCTGTTGGTGGCCTTGGGAAAGTCTCCACTCTCTGCCAGGCCAAGTCTGTGCTTTCAAAAGGGGCCCTTTTGCCTTGCACTGGTGACCATGTGTCTGCAGGTACAGCACGTGTCACATCCCAGGTGGCTGAGTGTGTGCTTTTAGGGAAATGGATGCTCTGACTGTGAATGGGTAGCCAGACTCTTAAAGAGTAGGGACAGGTAACATGACAGAAGTCAAGGGACAATTGGCAGTATTACCTTTGGGCACAGTTTTCTTACTGGACCACTAAGTCATTTTACAGGTGTTTCTGGACAGCACATGTTCTGAGCCCAGTGCTGGGCTCTGAATTAAGGAGTTGGTTGATACACATCTGACCCCTGCCCTTCTGCGATGCTCCATCATGCTGGGAACAACCAAGTATCAAATTCCAGTCGGGAGGTGCATTGTGAAGGAAGTAGCAGGGCATTTAGGGGAAACTAGCTAATCCTTAACCTGCTAAGGAATGGCCAAGCACCTGTCTGACAGCTGGGAGCCTCGGAGAGAGAGGGACAGCCCTTATGTAAGTGCTCAGCACACACAGAGTGGGTAAAGTCCAATGGAACGGGTTGGAATCCCAGCTCTGCCCCTTGCTAACTTTGTTTTCCACCTATTTGAACCATAGTTTCTTCATTTGTAAAACTGGACATAATAATATGCTCCTCATAGGTTGATTGAAATTATGTTCACATAAAAAAAATATATGACATTACAGGGCTCGTGGTATGTGCTGAGTACATATTATCCAGACTACGCTCCATGTTGCCCACACATGCATATGCATGCACATCGAAAGTACATTGTGTGTGAAATGGAGTCAGGGAAGGGGAAGGGAGTAAAGATGAGGCGAGAAAGCAGGAAGCCCAGATCACCGGAAGTCTCAGAGATAGAATTTAATTCTTAGCGTAAAAAGAGTTCACTGAAGGGCTATGGCTAAGGAGATGGGTAATGTTACTTATGTTTTATGAAGATGAGAGAATGAGTCAGAGGGAAGTAGCAAACATTGAATCAGGGAGGCAGTTACAAGGCTATTTTAAGAATATGGAAGGTGATGATGTAGGCTTGAATGCATACCTGCTCAGTGCGATATGACAGATACTGAATCAACCATGTTGTTTATATACTATTATTATATATTATAATATATTATTATGCCATGCACATATCTTTACCACTGTGAGTAATGCCTTTGGATTAATGATGGATGGGTTGAGGTGGGGGATGAGATACTGAGTGACACTTCATTTCCAAGTATGCTTTTATGTAATTCTCATAATGACTTTGTAGGGTAGGTTTCTCTTAGCCCTATTGCACAGATAGGAAGATAGAAGCTCAAACAAGTCAAGAAAGTTGTTTCAAGACCTCCAGCTAGTGAATAGAAAGACCATAATTGAAACCCAGGACTGTTAAACTTCCAACCATACTGTTTTTGTTACTTTCGATTGCTTCTGTCTCCTTTAGGTTTCATGGCAATAGGGAGATGTGTTTTCTTGGAGGTAAAGTACGTCATCAATACATATATCACCATCTAAGTTACTAGATTACCTGGACCTGAGAGGGAACAAAATGTAGGTCATAAAATCTGTTATGGATCAGGAGAGAAGGAAGCAGGGCCATGGAGTGGAGAGAGTGCCTGTGCACTGCAGGCTGAGACACAGGGCACAAGGAGTGTCTGTGAAGCAATAACACATTTCGTGTTTACTCATGAAAGCATTTGTCCCACACCCACAGACAATAGAGAGTTTCAGCTTTCTGTTCCCCTAACACTGGGTATACCCTCTATTTCAGCTCATAATAACCCATTCTAGTGTGGCTGTCCATAAATAAATAGTATATGTTGTGTCAATTCATTCAACATCAGATTCCTAAGGAGCCAGTTTCTCACCCAGAGTTTGATGCAGTGACAGAGGGGAACAATCGGAAGAGAGTATGGATTCATAATGTATGCACTCAGCATTCATGAAGAATTGCAAATAGAGTGTAAGGAGCTGAAATATGGCAGAGAAAGAAAGTGAGGCAAACTTGACACCCCCTGGGCAGTAATCCATTGACTCAAAAAATGGAAGAGCACAATTTTGGGTGAGAAGGTGGAGTGCCAGCCACCATATTGGACTGGTTGGGAACTCAAGTCCCACCAGTCACTCCCATCACTACTACTACCCCTACTATCTATTATTGATGTAATGCAATGTGCCTGACAAGCTGGCATCACTTTGTATGTATTATCACTTTATATGTGTTAGTACATTTCCCTCTGCCTGCAGGCTTCTCAGAAGGATGTCAATTACCCCATTTTACAAAGGAGGAAACCGAGTCTTAGAGAGGTAGATTTGCCCAAGGTGACTCAGCTAACAAGCTATGACTATTATTGTTTAAAGTCTGTGACCTTATCTACACATGGACTCATTACTCCATAAGTGATGACAGATGGTTGTCTGTGGCTTCCATTTGGCTTTGATAGGAGTCCAGTTCAGGGGACAGGTACAGGGGTAGTGATGGGTGATGTGGGAAGCGTCTAAGAGAGTTGGGGATTTGTGAAAACCTTTGTAGCTGGAGTATTTCTTTCTGGAGTCTAGCAGCCTTTTGGTTCGAATCACTTTGTTCCGCAGGAATAAATTGTGAAATTGCATTTTAAAACTAATTACAGTAAAAGTATGATTTCATTTTTACTTTGATTTCATAATTTTGGCTTTACAAAGAATGTTTCTAGATCCTTGGCCAAAATAGTATACTTAATTTATCATTGTGTATGCTCAAGATGAGCATTTTAATTGCTTGATGAATAATGAAAAATTGAGTTTTTATGAGTGCTTGATTTCAAATAAGGCCAGTCCCACCTCTTCGAGACACCCATTCACCACTGTCCCACCCACGTAAGATGGTAAATAATGAATCTGTTTCAAGTTGTATTAAATAGCCTTAATTTTTTTCTGTTGTAAAAGTAATAAATGTTCTTTGTAGAAGTTTTTATAGTTAAAAAAGGGGAAAATAATGTGAAAATAACATAGAACACCTCTCAAAAAGAGTCTCTACTAGCTTATTTTTAAGGGCTTATTTTTTAAAGAGCAGCTTTAGATTCACAGCTAAATGAGGTATGCCAATTTCCCACATACCCCCTGCTTCCACATATGCAGAGCCTTCCCTAGTGTCAACATTTCCCCCCAGAGTGTTAAATTTTACTACAATTGGTGAACCTGCATTGACATATCATAATCACCTCAAGTTCACAATTTACATTACAGTTCACTGTTGGTGTTGTATATTGTGTTTGTTTGGACAAGTATTTAATGATCTGTTATCTCCATCATAAAAGTACAATACAGGGTCTTTTTTACCACCTTAGAAACCCTCTGTGTTCCACCGGGTCATCCTTCCCTCCCCCAACCCGGGCAACTATTGATCTTTTTACTGTTCCCATACTTTTGCCTTTTCATACCAATAGAATCATACAGTAGCCTTTCCAGATTGGCATATTTCACTTGGTCCTATGCAATATGGTCATACACACATTTCTTTCTTGGTCATAGGCAAGTTTCTTTCATGTCTTTTCATGGCTTGCTAGCTCATTTCTTTTTAGTGCTGAATAATATTCCATGGTCTCGATGTACCAGTTTATTTATACATCCACCTACTGAAGGACATCTTGGTGGCTTCCAAGATTTGGCAATTATGAATAAAGCTGCTATAAACACCCATGTGCAGATTTTTGCATGAACATAAGTTTTCAACTCCTTTATGTAAATACCAAGCAGTGAGGTTGCTGTATAGTATGATGAAAGTTTGGTTAGTTTTATAAGAAGCCATCAAATTGTCTTCTGAACCAGCTGTACTGTGTTGCATTCCTACCGCAAATGAATGAGAGCTCCTGTCGCTTCACATCCTCACCAGCATCTCTTGTTGTCAGTGTTCAGTATCTCACTGCTGTCTTAATTGGCGTTTTCTTAATGACGCATGATGTAGAACATCTTTTCATGTATTTATTTGTCATCTCTAAATTCTTTGGGGAGGTGAGAATTCCTGTTAACATTTTGACATAATTTTCAGATATGTTTACATATCTGAATCAAAATAAGTTGATTTGAATCATAATTACTTGACTTTCTCTTCTTTGCTTTAACAATAGTAATTGAACGTTATATATATGTGTGTGTGCATACATATAAACTCAAATGATAGATATTACCGACACAGGATAAGGCAGGGATGCTATTTGGCATCCCTATACAAACAGCATGTTTTCCTTTACTGCATATTCTTTTCCCTTGAACTCAGAGGAGACCTCAGAATCTTTTTCAACACAGATTCTAAGAAGACGATACTATTCAGTTAATTGTGGAATGATAGACTGTATCTTCCCATCTCTTGAACCCAAGATGAGGGGGTTAAGTGGCTCGAATATCAGAAGCAAATTAATAATGAAGATAAATCATGAAAGATGATTATTACCAGGCATCTGGCACTGTAGGGCCTGATGTAGGTACTTAGGGAATTCTTCCCCTGTCCCCTCAAGCAAAATATGACGTATCACTAATGAGAAACTTTACTTCCAGGCTACTGATCAGTTCACTTTGACTCAGTGTGCAATGCATGCTTATAAGTGGATAATCCCCCCCGAGTCTAATTAAGTTGGGTCTAGTCCATATGCTTCCTGTTGAGATGGGACCTTCCAGATGTCAAGAACATTCCTTGGACAACAACTAAGATGGGAACTAGGAAATGCAATTACAAGGATATTAACTGATCTCTCTCTCTCTCTCTCTCTCTCTCTGCCCAGAATCAGATGTTGCTGACTTTGATGGCCGAAGCTCCCTTCTGTATAGGTTCAATCAGAAGCTGATGAGCACTCTCAAAGACGTGATCTCTCTGAAATTCAAGAGCATGCAAGGAGATGGGGTCCTGTTCCATGGAGAAGGTCAACGTGGAGACCACATCACTCTCGAGCTCCAGAAGGGGAGGCTCGCCCTGCACCTCAACTTGGGTAGGATCAGGCTTTGCTCCCTTCTATGTGGAGAAAGTGGGAAATCCATTTTGTAGTGGGTCACAATTCCTTATTGCCTTGATATATCGGGTGGGAATCACTGGAGTGCAATCTAAGTGACGTTTTCGCCTTTTCCATGTCAGAGAAAAGATTACCATTTTGTGAAATAGTTAAGCTGTATGTAGCATTCTTTGAAACAAGATAGTATTGGCAAGTAGGGAGCACTACAAGTTCATTGGTGTCTATCTATTATCTACCATCTATCTATCTTTTTTTTAGTAATAAAATATAATTTGAACAAGTTTAACACACTAGAACATATATTTTAATGAAGCTTCCTCACAATCTATTTGGATTCATATATTTATGAAAGTTGAGTCTCAAGAGAAAAATAGAGAAGATACATTTTAATTTATTTAGTTCCTTTCTTTTTTTTTCTTTCCTTCCATCCTCCCTCCCTCCTTCCCCTTTCTTTCTTTCTTTCTTTCTTTCTTTCTTTCTTTCTTTCTTTCTTTCTTTCTTTCTTTCTTCTTTTTTTCATTCTTTCTCTTTCTTTCTGCTTTTTTGTCTTTTTTTTTCTTGTTGTGGGGAGATAGGAGTCATATATATAGTGGGAAAGACTAAGATTCTAGACAAACACCATTTCCTTCAAGTACCTTGGTTATGCCAGGGAGAGCCCTAGATGTGCCAAATATCAGTTAATCTGGAACAGAATGTCCTCCTGCCTTCTGTGCATTCAGAACCCTGGCATCCTCCCTGTGGACTGGCACCCAACACGGCCTCACCTTAGGCAGACCATCATTGTAATTTCCTTGTAAACAACTTCTTGTCCCAGGTAATGAGAGAGAAGGGGGCAGCCCCCTTTATGATCTCAAAGGTACTTATGATCTCAAAGAAGAGTGAAGCAGGTGCTGAGGTCAGGGGGGCAGAATTCCCAGAATTTTAAAAGCAATCCTAAAAGCTCTTCTGTAGAGAAATCAACAACAACAACAACAACAACAACAACAAAAACAAAACCCACCCTGAAGAAACATCAAGTGCCATTTATTATGAGAATTATTCCCTGCTTCTCATTAATATTTGTCAAAAGGGTGGTTATTAAACTTGTGGAAGAGAATTCTCACTAAGTATTTTCTTTTTTATTTTTAATTTATTTTTAATTTATTTTTTTCCATAATATTTTATTGTCAAATTGTTTTCCATACAACACCCAGTGCTCTTCCCCTTAAGTGCCCTCCACCATCACCACCACCTCTTTCCCCCCTCCCCCTTCCCCTTCAACCCTCAGTTTATTCTCAGCATTCAATAGTCTCTCAAGTTTTGCATCCCTCTCTCTCCCTAAAATATCAAAATAAAGAAGGACAGTCCTAGAAGAATTGAGTTTGTAAGTTCAAGTTGCATGGAAAGCTGGAATAAAAATCTCAGATAAGTACACATTCACAATTAGCAGGGGAGACAAAATAATAAAGGTTAGTATGGACTCACCCCAAAAGCCAAACAATGTAAGTCTTTATTTTGAGTATATTTCTGAGTATCTTCCTACTCATCATGGTAAATATTGAGAGGAGTGGCAGGCAGGGAGAACAAATGGAATCCGAAGTTTAAATCATAAAATTGGCATCTAATGCATTACATTAACCAAAGGCATCCAATGAAGCAGAATTTTACCCAGAAGAGAGCAGTAAGAGGATTTGCTCATAACCTGATTAATTGTATTAACATACATAAAAAAAAAAGCTTAACAATGAATTATCTCAAGAGTGGGCATACAACTATTCAGCAAAAAAAGGTATCAGTTTATTAACAGGTGTCCAATTTTTAGGAAAGGAATATGGATGAGTGGAGTGGAGCCCTCAGCTGCACGTGGCTCAGAGAGCACTGTGGGTTGTGAGGAAAGTTACTATTACTTGTCAATACCAGGTCAGGTGTGTTCTACTGATAACACTGAATCTGCCAGTTACAGCCAGTTAGATTCCCAATTAGATATGCCATTCCGCTTCCAAAGCTGTGCTCCAACATGCATAATCCAATGTGGCAAAGGAGTTTTGCTTACAGTGTTGTATGATGGAACAGAGTAGGTGTGGTCATGCAACAGAACTGTTTTTATTGCAGACATGTGCTAGCTATTGGTTATGGGGAAGTTGCATAACCTAGAGGCATCTGTTTATCTACATATAATCTGGTGTTTGGGAATAACTATCTTGTAGAGATGGACATGAAAACCAAATATATTATAAATTAGTATTCTATGTCAGTAAGTGAGCCTAAAGAAGTATCATAAAGAGAAGCTCTTAATTTTGCTCATTTATTTAACAAAAATATCTGAATGTCCTGCACTCTTTGCTATGCCAACCTTCCTGAAAAGAAATGGTATATGAAATAAACAGGACCTGCTCCTTGCTATGATACATGAAAAAAAAAGCAAGTCTTTTCCCCCAGATTCCATGTGCCCTACATTTCTAATCATGGCAGCGACAGAGTAAAACCTCATTTAGTGAGTGATTCAGTAGTGAGAATACGTTCTTCCTATAGGCTGCATAGGTGGAGAATTTCTGCATCTTAGAAAGTGAAATGCTGTGGATTTGAGTGTTCCCCGTCCTTAACTGTTTGTAGCAGCCACCTAGCTTTTGTATAAATTAGTGCCGACGTTCATGTTTCTTCTCTAGAGAGACTCTACCATGTATCAGTTCTTTAGACTTTCATACCTCAGAAATAGCCAGCATATCACTGAAAGCATTAAGTTAAGGGCATGGGATATGATAATTGCTTTGATTTGCTCATAAGAGACAATCTGTAATGTAGATTGCAAAAGGGCAAGACAACATTTGTTCATTGCTATAGCTCCAGAACTTAGGAAAGCACCTACTTAAAGTCAGTACTGAAGGTAAAATGAGGACATTGGAAAAAAGAGATTCCATCTTAAAAAGCAGGGGCTGGCACAAGGCACGTTAGTACCATGTGGCTCGCTCACCCCCAAGACTGTGCTCCTGGCTCCCTCATGTGCCACTCTCTCTCCTATGATGGGGCCCTGCTATTTATAAAATCTCCACAATGGGCTAGTATCCTGTCCAATCTTCAAAGCAGCCTTATTAGGTGAATAAACATTAGCCCCAATTACCCATAAGGAATATTAGGATCAAAGAGAATAAATCGCTTCTTTTGTTTGCACAGTTAGCTATAAGGTATGGCCCCTATTAACATGTATCATGTCTAATCAGTTTTTTTACTGTTATTTTCAGATTATAAAATATGTGAGTTTTAGAAAACCTGAAGACAAATAAAAAGTAATTATATTTAAGGAAAAAAAGTCACTTGAAATCCTACAATTCAGTCATCTCTGCTATTAACATTTTAGTATTTTTTTCAAATGTTTTCTTAATTATTTATATGAAAAATTTTTACCTATTGTACAAAATTTGTGTTTTTCTGTGTTGCTACGCAGACTCCAGATTAGAAAGAGTTCATGTTACGCTGACCATGTGTATCTGTTAATGTTTTAAATTTTGTAAAAGCAGTGAATGCAGAATGGAAGGAAAGAAGGAAGAGAGGGATGTGAGGAGGGAGGGGGAGAGAAAGAGAGAGTCAGAGAGAGAAGGAGGAGGGTGAGAGAAGGAAGGAGGGAAGAAGAATCCAAGAATCCAAGGTAGCAGGCTAAAGGATGGTGCCAGCCAGTAAAGGAGGTAGATTTTTTCCTTCCCAACTCCCATGGACACAACAGCAGCCTTTCCTTTAATGACCATTCTTCAGTGTGTGTCCTTATCTGATCTGAGATTTCACAAGTCAGCAATCAGGATAAGAGTGGAGGGGTTTAGCACCATGGCCAGCTGCCAAGGCTCTTCCTTGGAGTCCTATGGGCTGTGCTTCTCTTCAAGTGATGCTCTTTGCTGACTGATTCACATCGCTTAGTTACCTCTAATGTGACTGATTGGACAGGGCAGTTCTATGGTAAGTTGACCTAGGCCATCCCATTTAATTAAATTTTTAGGGTGCAGCAATGTGGGTTTTTTTTTCTCTAAAAGTATTAATGGGAAAGAGATTTCTTCTCTCACTCCATAAGGAGGTTATAGAGGTCTCTCCTCTCACGTTGTACACATCTCATTCATACGACCTGTGGCAGTCTGCCCTCTGCAGAATTCCAACAGCACAAACCCACACATGCCGGTGGGAGAATCAAAGAGCAGAGATATTACATGACTGGGAAACTGTTTTAAGAACTAAGCAAGATATCAATAGTACCTGTTGGTCATTCATCCTTACCAGAGCTCGGTGCCTTTGAACTGAGACAGAATGTGCAGTGTGCAGTAGGCACAGCTGTAGTAAAGTGAGAAGCCTGGAGTAGCATTAACACGTGCACAGCAGTGTCCTTGAGGGAACAAGCAGAGGGTTCAGAGGCCAGAGCACGTGACTGAATAATCAATTCATTGTCATATCTTGAGATGTAAGTGAAAGATCGGCACATTCTCCAAAAAGTAAAATGGACATTCACTTTACTCTTTTGAAACCTAGACATTTGAATAAGCCAACCCATACATATTTATGACATGTTTATCATGTTTCTAAGTTGGTACTGAATACTATGGAAGATATTTTAAATGTTGTCATTTTTGAGAGCCTGCACTTATACCCTGTACCAGATACATTAAATACCAAACCCATTTTACAGATGAAGGAACTGATGGTCAGGGATGTATAGTCAGTTGCCCAAGATCACACAGTCACATTATTTTAGACCTGGGATTAGAACCCTCTCCAGTCCTACCCCCCCACCATGACATTAATAATTAAGATGTTATAAATCTTTATGAAATAATTATATACTAAATATTATGAAGTTCAAGTCCATATGTTAAATTTTGACAAATGAGGGATCAGAATGGGAGAGAGGGGCCCAGAAAGGCATTATGGATGAGGTCTGATTTTTCTGGATATTTTATTATGAAACATAGAGGAAGATAGGTGTTTCAAAGTGTTAGGGGGATAAAGTGCATTCCCCCCTTTTATTTGCAAATGTTATCATTAATGTAGTAACAATTTATTGAACAAGTGTATTAAATCAGGTGCTAAGCTAGCCAATGAGGGTTAAAAGTTCTATTTACCAGTCCCTGTTTTCAGAGAGTTCTTAGGCTGGTAAACTAATTATTTCTATTTACAGTATAACTTTTAAATGTTAATTTCAAATATATGATCATGTATTATCAAAACCATATACCATAACTGTATTAAGATAATCTTTCTTAATGTAGCAGTCATAGAAGATGGATACAAATTAGGGGTCGGACTTCAACAGCCATCTCTAAATCTGGAGAATGATTTATTGAATGAATTTTAGAAATTTCCTAACAATTGAAGTATGTTTCATTGCTTTAGTGATACATAATGATTTATTCTGGTTTGAGAGTCAAATCCACTGGTATCACGTGGCTTGCTGTTAGCTTCTTGTTATTGTTTTTACTTTTTCTTTTTTTTCCAGAAAGACTCACTTGAGCACATAGGAAAATATTCATTAGCCCTGCATCTCACCAAACAAGGGTCTTTGTAGTCCTAGATACCCTATGAGTTGAAATTTGCCTTCTTATTCTAAATCCTAGGCTTCCTCCTTAGTGTTGCCCCATTTTTCTTTTTCACAACTTTCTGCTTTCCACCCATCAAATTCTTTCTTGCTAAGCTCAGCTACATAACTCACATGTGTGTATGGTGGGATGTAGATTGTCAGAAGGTAAGAAATGATTGTGATTGGGAAAATAATTCAGTGAGAATATTAGTGTTGGAATAAGATAGAGCTGGTTGTAACCCTAATTCTTTGTGTTCTTGGGTAAGTCATGTGACCTCTTTGACACAGAGCTTTTTGCAGGGTTTTGGTCAGAGAGAATTGAAACATGTATAACGTGCTCACATTTTGTGAGAAGCTTATAATGTAAGTGAATACCAATAATTATAGTCTGAAAAATTGAAGGTGGAAAGGTTAGTTCTGAAGGTCAGTGGAGGCAGGCCTTAGAGACTCCCATGTGAGTGGCCACCTATCTCATGAATAGTAAGTGAAGCCCATCCACGAGTGACTTTTTGCAGAAACACAATCTGAAACTCAGGCTCTGAAGTTCATGGGTTGTGAAAGGTAATGTGGCATCCACGTTTGAACTGTTAAGGTAAGACCAAGCTAGGAGAGCCAAACAAAGAAGACTTTGGGTGAAAACACAGTGATATGTGTGCTCTTAGACAGAAAATGTTAAGTCTAGGGGTGGAGAAATTGTCATGTATATCCACAGTATGTTGTCAGGGGACAAAGATGAAAAATTAAGATAAATATTTTGGAAATATGTCAGGCTTCCTGTAAAAATTCTTATCTGTTTTAGGGCCCTGAGAATATTTACATTGTTTTATTTTTAACTATCTCAAACCACATGAAAACAAGTGTTTTTTTTGTGTGTGTGTTTTTTTTTTTTTTTTTTTTTAATGAGTAAAAGGTTATTTTTTTCCCCTAACATGTTCCTGGCCTCAAAGGTAACTTCTGCATAATTTTGTCTTTGACCTCCACAGGAGTCCATTAGCAATTTTATCTTGCCTTAAGAAACTGGAAACTACTGAAAGCTAGTAGTTGAACCTCACTTGAGCTGAGGAAAAACCTGAAATCTGTATTTCAGGATAAAGAATTTGATAATCTCTTAAGAATTAAGTTTTTCTTATTTTCTAATAATGAACATTTCTTGGTAAGATAGAACATTTCCTAAGACTAACATTCATCTTTCTTTAGGGTAGCACCTTACATACATACAATTTAAAACATCTTTCTTGATGAATTTCAGAAATTCCCTGTTTCCCCAATTGTTTAAACAAACTAATTTTCACTCAGTTCATTTTAATACAAGATTTCTGAATGTTAGCATAGGATGATTGATGGAGGGGTGGGCGAAATTCATTCACATCTGCCATTTATTTTATTAATTAAAAAGTAACGTGTACTTCAGGGTATAGTCAGTAATTTATACATCACATATATACAGTTTTCCGTGAACCAGGTATGCAGGATAAGGAATTTGTTTTTAATGAATTTTATCATTTTTCTCATTATCAAAGATAGTTACACCCACTCTAAATACAGGGCAAAAAAGAAAAAGGGAAATGAAAGCCTCTTAATATTTTAGTAAATGGTTTATTTTCACATAGTGCTTATCTGTTTCCTTTACATACTTGTGAGTTGGTCTTCATATATACATCTCTATCCTACGTTTTTATAATTTATTTTGTTTTTTTTAAAAACATGGCTATTCATTTGTTTTGAGAGAGAGAATGAAAGAGAGAAAGAGAGAGAGAGAGAGAGAAGAGAGAGAGAGAGAGAGAGAGAGAGAGAGAGAGAGAGAGAATCCCAAGCAGGCTCCACACTGTCAGCACAGAGCCCAATGTGGGGCTCGATCTCACGACTGTGAGATCATGACATGAGCTGATATCAAGAGTCAGATGGCTAACCACCTGAGCCACCAGGTGCCCCTCTATCATTTTATAATTTAAGTCAGGAAGATATAAACTATTGAATATCCCTTTTAGTAAACATTATTTTTAATTTAATAAAAAAATGGCAGCTACTGCTAGATATACTTTTGAAATGATATAAATACTTTACATGTATCACTTAGATTCATATGTAATATTCCATCTGGTGATTCATCCTAAGTTGATTCAAAGTTTTATTTTTTTCCCTTTCCAAATGGTTGGGCATTATCTCCAGTATCTAAATTATTTGACACTTTGAAAAAAATTAATATTTTAATTTTAATATGTGTTTTTAGCAGAGACTTCCAGATAGTAGGTTACTAGATAAAAAGTTATGAGCATTATTTAATTCCTAAGTATTTATTGATGTCTTTTTTTCAAAAGATTTGGTAGGATTTTATTTTGCATTATATTTGGGCAATAAAAAAGATCTGGCTAAGTAAACAATGTAAAGAAGGAAGAATATTAATTCACCTTTGAGGAAAGGTCAACAAATTGTTATAAATATTGATGGAAATTTCATAACCTATTTTGCATGAGAAGATAAGTGTGTTAATTAAGGCCCATGTTTTCATAAGAGACAGTAGGACAGAAAGTAGCTGCCTTTTATTTAAGAATATGTACAGTGTTGTTCCTCTGAAGTTTTAAAATTCTGAGCAGGATTATTGGAGGAAATACAGACTTGCTGAGGTGAGGTCAGGGTGGGGGAGGGGAAGGCCAGCTTTAATCTTGCTGAGAATATCCATAGGGGTACAGATGCTGATGCTAGGTGTTCTGAGGCATGACCACGGTGGTGATGGTGGCAGTAGATGGCAGTGGATAGGCTATGGTGGTAGCAGCCAATCCAGAAATCTACTACTTGAAGTTCTAGGATCTAAAAATACCAATATACCTGCCCAGAGAACTTTGATCCAATCAGTGTAATAAATCAAGTCATCCAAGTTAGTAGTTTTTCTTATTACATTTGGAAGTTATATACCTGGTTTACTTAAAAAAAATCACCCAAGGTTTTAAAAACAATGGACCAGGGACATGGAGTTAATGATTTAAAATGACAAAATGGGGTAGGAGGGGCTGGGAGGCTCATTGGGTTAAGCTTCTGACTTTTGGTTTGAGCTCCTGTCATGATCTCACGGTTTGGGAGTTCGAGCGCTGCCTCTGGCTCCACACTGGCACAGTGGAGCCTGCATGGGATACTCTCTCTCTCTCTGCCCCTCCCTTGATTGCTCTCTATCTCTTAAAATAAATGAAAATAAACGTTAAAAAGATACAATAAAGGAAGAACTCTACCTTATGTCATACATCAGAAATAAAATTCGAATGAAATGAAGTGAGAAAAAATGGGAGAATTCTTTAATGATCTCAGAATACAAGAGCATATTAAAGTATAACAAAATCCATAAAATAAGCCAAAATGACAAAGAAAATGGTGGCTTTTTCAACACAAGAATGTCTGAAGGACAAAAAATTTTTGAACATAGAAAATAATTAAGTAAAAGTAAAAGCAAAAGACAAAGAACAGAAAAAAGATATTGGCAGCATTCACATTGCAGACAATGGGCAAAATACAAATTGATAAGAAATTTGACAGGAAAAATAGGCAAGAAATATGAGGAAATAGTTCATAAAAAGGAAATAAAAATGAATAGATTTTCAAACTACTTCAATTTAAGGGAAGTATATATTAAAACTTCTCAGAAATATACAGCTTTAGTCTGTCACATAGGCAGAATTCCAAAAAATTGAACATATTTTCTTGACAAGCCTGTGGAGAAAAATCACTCTCATAAATTGCTGGCAGGAATTTGAATTGTCACAACTTTTGTAGAGGACAATTTGACAGTACCTGTCAAAATTGCATGTGTGGAAACTTTTGACCACCAGATCCTTACCTAAGAATGTATGCAGCAGCATTCTTGCACACATCCAAAGTGCTGTCTACATACAAGGTATTTCAGCAGTTTTAAGTATCAACAATAGATAGAACACCTCAATATTTATTATAGGAAACTGGTTAAAATGCATATCACATGTATATCAGTCAATAGAATGATATGCAGAGAATGAGGCAGCTTTTTACATACTAATGTAAGAAAATTCCCAGGATAAATTAAGACAAAATGAAAAGGGACACAAAAATTGTGCACTGTATTTCATCATTAGGGTAAAACATTAATGAGGAGAAATAAAGGATGTCTTTGCATATATATGTGTGTGCATATATGTGTATGTAGCATTGCATTTATTGCCATATATATGCATATATATGTTTCATTTATATATAGTATATATGCATAGGTAAGTTATATATACATATAAAGTGTGTATATATATATATAAAGTATACATATACGTGTATATATAAACAAAATATATGTGTATACACACACACACTGGCTTGCATATGCCTCAAGTTTTTTCTGGAAGGAGAAACAAGACATTAATAAGAGCAATGACCTATAGGAGATACACGGAAGATTAGTTAGTATATCGAGGCCAGGATGGAGGAACATTCATTAGTGTATCCAGAAAGTTAAAAACTGTATATAGTCACTTTGACCCATTTGTAATTAAATTCATCATTTGAAGCTAGAATAATAGTACAGAAAAAATATTTAAGTAGTTTGCTTTAATGATCATCCTTGGCTGCATTAAAGAAATCAGTATATCACCAAAACCCACGAACAGCAGCTCATAGAATAAATAAGTAGGCAGAAAGGATATGATTCCTTTTCTTTCTTTTTTCATTCTGTGACTTACAGCAGCTTTACATTTTCAAATGTTTGATATTTTTGACTTGATGTTAAGAAGTAATTGTTAAATGCCTTTTTCCCTTTTAAGAGAAAAAATGGGGCACATTTCAAAGTAAAACTTCTATTAATTTCACTTGGCTTATTATCTAGAACCAACTGTTTATAGGCACACTGTTTCCTTCAGTAGTTCATTAGCTCATTAGTAGTAATAAAATTAGGACAAATTTTATTGTAGAAATAAAGGGTGCATGTGTGTTTTGTGGAGAGAGAGAAAGAGGGAGATGTCCTTGTTTCTTTCTTATGACTGGCACCACTTTTCATGCACCTGCTCAAGAAAAAAAAAAAAAAAAGAAACCTGAAAGTCATCCCTAGGGGACTCTTTCTTTACTACCTCCCCTTCCAATATCCAAGCCCAATATCCAAGTGAGGTTACCACATGTTAGCACCTTGTTACACTTGGAAATCCATCCTCCATGCCTTCTCTTTACCTGAGCCCCTGGGTCCACCATCTGATTACGGCCAACCTGCCTTCGAATCAATTTCTCACACCGCTGCCAAAATAATCTTTTTTATGGAAGAGCAAGCAAGCAACAACAACAAAAACTCTGAGACTGTCCCCTTTCACCCTCAGCATGATTTGAATTCTTAATAAATTAATAAATTTCTTAATAATTAATTAATTAATTTCTTATATGTTGGTCTGAGGTAGTAACCTCTGATTTACTAATTCACCACATGCCCACTCCTTAAAGGTGAATAAAATACCCAGTTACCTCACACGCACAAGCACACTGGTTGCCAGATGGTGGAAGCCAGGCTGGCCTGGTCATGGCACACTTTGCATCGTCTCCCCTACCACAGTCTCCTCGACCTTGGCACGTGCTCTTCCTGGTTTTGTGGTAGTGTTCCTTCTTCCAGCCAAATCGTAGACCTGTCACTGCTCTCTTGGAGCTTCACAGCTGCCTAGCCTACATTTGCTTGGCTCCTGGCACTGATACCGACAGCATACTTTTTATCAGTTTACTTATTGGGAGATTCCACATTAAGACTTTTGGGGAGGGGAATGAGCCTTTTAACTCGGTATCTCCTTTATAATTGACATACCACGATAGCCAGCACAGGGAGATGTCAGGGCCTTTTTTAAAAAATGTTTATATATTTATTTTTGAGAGAGAGAGTGCACATGGGCATGTAAGGAAAGGGTAGAAAGAGAGAGAGACCGAGAGGGAGACAGAGGACCCCAAGCAGGCTCTGTGCCATTAGTACAGAGCCCAATACTGGGCTTGATCCAATGAACCATGAGATTATAATCTAAGTTGAAATCAAGAGTCAGATGCTTAATCCACTGAGCCAACCGGGTGCCCTGATATCAGTGCCGTTTTATGGAAAGAAAGAAGGAAGAAAGGGAAGGAGTAAGGGAGGGGAGAAAGGAGGAAGGATGGAAGGTAGGAAAGAAGAAAGAAAGGGAGAAGGGAGGGAGAGAATGAAGGAAGAAGGGAGGGATGGAGGGAGAGAGAGAGGGAAGGAAGGAAGGAAGGAAAGAAAAAAGGATGAAAAGAAGGGATAAGAGAGAAAAAGGGATGGAGAGAGTGAGGGGAGGAGAGAGAAATAAAAAGAGAAATGTCTTTTAATCATTAGGATAATTTCAACAATGGCAAGAATCCAAACATTGTGGAAGAAATAATGAAAAAATTGATGAAATAATGTCAGCTAGGAATGCACCACCTATCATTTTCCCATTATAATAAGTTTGAGCCACCCCCCCCCATATGACCCAACTGCGTGTTATGAAGGAAGCAGTGCTTGGGGCCATAATGGAGGTGGGAGTGAGCAGCCCACAGGGGAAATGGCAGCTCCTGCCTCCTTAATGCCACACTGTTGAGCAGGCTGTTACCCCCCGCTCTGGGAAAACATGCCTTAGGACGGAGGAGGAAGACATTCCGCTTTCAGTTTCTAAGGGGACCGAATAATAAAACATTCAAAAACTTGAAAGTTTATATATGTCATAATTAATTGCATTTTACTGTTCATTTAACAAAATCTGAGCTGTTCTGCGGAGTGGGGGTGGGGGTAAGAAAGCTGTAATTATTTGACAAAAGGTACCGGCAGGAACTTCCATAAAATTGGAAGAGGGACGTGGTGGAGGGCGAACTAGCCCGACTTGATGGAGAAGTGTACTTCTTCACCTGAATCTCTCAAGGGTGTCCTCCAAGCTCCATTTAGGCTGATCTGACCACCTATGACCCGTGGTCAGAGTAAAAAAGCGTCAAGTGGGCCTGGATTTGAACCCTGCTTATATCTCTGGGTCACGGGTGCTTAACCTCACCTATCCTCAAGTTTCTCATTTGTGAAATTTAGATAATAATTTTCCCTTAGAGGATTTAAGAGGAAGGGTATACGTTTCCTGCTTACGTGCCATTCGTATAAAGAATAGACACTTGAAAATGGCAGCTAAAGTGATGATTTCCTCTCCTTTGCGTTTGCCTGCAGACTTACCCAACTCACTGTGTCCATTGCCTTCCCTTTCCCTATGCAGAATTGACTTTTCCTCCAAGGCATAATTCAGGATTCGTTTTCTCCATTCCAGAGCCATTCAAACATAGCAAATAGATCTCTAAATATGATACCCTCCATTTTCAATACGATTGATGACAATTAGGATATGGTTTATTTTATTATTTAATTGTTCACATTCTGAAAATGTGTCATGTCTACCAGGGGATGTGTTTATCATCTGCCCTCCAATTTGGTCCTAGAATCTGTGGGAAACCCTTGTTCTTCCTTTCTCTGGACCTGTAGAGAGAGAATCGTGCTTTGCCTTTAGGATACACAGAGCTGGCATTGCTTGTAGAATGCTCTAGTACTCAAGGCTGTCCTTGGGCACGAAGGCTATCCCGTCTTCCTCTCCCCTTCACAGATGACAGCAAACCTCGGCTAAGCAGCAGCCCACCCTCGGCCACCCTGGGCAGCCTGTTGGACGACCAGCACTGGCACTCGGTCCTCATCGAGCGGGTTGGCAAGCAGGTGAACTTCACCGTGGACAAGCACACGCAGCATTTCCGCACCAAGGGTGAAGCCGATGCCCTAGACATTGACTATGAGGTGAGTTGACTCTTCCTGCAGGGCCCCAGGCCCCTTGCTCAATATCAATAAGAAAATCAGCAAACAGAAGAACAATTGAGAGGACTGCTCAGGCAGTCTTCAGTGGAAGTGTCCAAGGAGGGCATTTGACCTGAGAGTGTGAGTC
Organism: Suricata suricatta; assembly: GCF_006229205.1. Lineage (NCBI taxonomy): Eukaryota > Metazoa > Chordata > Mammalia > Carnivora > Herpestidae > Suricata > Suricata suricatta. The sequence continues at coordinate 102,733,685 of NC_043702.1, forward strand.
CATGCCTTGCGACATTAGCAAATTGTGTACATTTTAAGATCAGGAAATCTCCTTGTTCGCTTTTCAGAATGTTTTCTGCTTGTAGCCTTACTGTATCACTGTGATAGTCTCATAGTTACACTCTGCTGGTGTTTTTTCAAACCTCAATTTTATTTTATTTTTAAAAAATTTTTAATGTTTTATTTATTTTTGAGAGAGACAGCGTGAGCGGGGAGGGTCAGAGAGAGAGGGAGACAGAATCCGAAGACATGCTCTAGGCACCAAGCTGTCAGCACAGAGCCTGACGCGGGGCTCGAACCCACAAACTGTGAGATCATGACCTGAGCTGAAGTTGGATGCTCAACTGACTGAGCCACCCAGGTGCCCCAGCAAACCTCAATTTTAAAATAGCTGAAAAGATACAGAAATTAGACTAATATAAAGGAACGTGAAATCCACACGATACACCGTTGTTTTTAGCCTTCATTCCTATGCAAACTTTTGAGAACAAATGTAGATTGTTTCTTTCTTGCTTTCTTGTCCAGGAGGCACCATGAAATGCACCACATGTACAGCACAAAGAAGACTGCACAAAGTTCTGCAAACTGGCAGCCAACAGTTATCCATCTTGGCTAGTAGTTCAGTTCAACAAGTATCATGCCCCTGCTGTATACCAGGCTTTGTTCTAAGCAGTCAACATACAGAGAGGGCTGAGGAGGGTCCCTGAGATTGAGAAGTGTACAGTCCAGAAGCAGTGTCTGGCCCAGGGATGAGGTGCTGTGGAATAATGGAATAGAAGCTACTGGGGACAACGGCCCGGGATACTGAGGAGAGGGTACTCGGCTCAACCTAGGGACACCTGGAAGGCATCCAGTAGGAGACACTTCTGTGTCTTGAAAGAAGAGGAAGACTAGCCTGATGAGGATGGTCAAAAAGGCAGGCAGGGCTGGGCATGAGATATCACAGTCCAGTATTTGTGGGGTTTGAAACAACGGACAGGCACCAGTGGGTTGGAGCAGCCGGTAATGACACATGAGTGCCAACTGGTAGATGTTCGGGAATTTTGTGAACTGGCTGGCAAACATAGACATTAAAAATTAGATTGTATCAACTAACAATTCACTGAAGTATTCTTACTTTTTTAATATATATATTTATTTATTTTTTGTTTATTTATTTTTGAGACAAAGAGAGACAGAGCATGAGCAGGGGAGGGGGCAGAGACAGAGAGAGATACAGAATTTGAGACAGGTTCCAGGGTCTGAGCTGTCAGCACAGAAACCAATGTGGGGCTCGAGCCCACCAACTGCGAGATCATGACCTGAGCCGATTTCGGATGCTCAATTGACTGAGCCACCCAGGCGCCCCTCACTGAAGTATTTTTAAAAGGCAATGCATTCATTGATTCCTAATTATTTTACTATGTTATATCAATATATCCATCTATCCACCTACCTACATACCTCTCTGCCTCCCTACCTCCCTATCTATGCATCTATCTGTATGTATTCCTGAGATTTTTTATTTCTGTTGTGTCCATGCAGTAAAAATATTGTAAATTGGGTTGCTACAGTACATCTCTTCCCAATTTTATATTCAGTGACATCCCTTTGGTAGTTTGAAATACACCATGGTGAATATATTTGTGCCAGGGATATAGGCCAGATGCTTTACATTAGGGCTTGGTTTATTGTTTTGTAAATTGTCCAGACCAGGGATTAGCGAACTACAGCCTGCCTATAGGTCAAGTCCAGCTCGAAGCCTGTTTTCCTCTAGCTTGTGAGTTAAGAATAAAATTTACATTTTATTTGTAAAGGGTTGTTACAAATTTTTTTTTAATTTATTTCTGAGAAGCAGAGAGAGCGCAAGCAGGGGAGGGTCAGAGAGAGAGAGGGAGATACAGAATCTGAAGTAGGCTCCAGGCTCTGAGCTAGCTGTCAGCACAGAGCCTGACACGGGGCTCGAACCCACAAATGTGAGATCTGACCTGAGCTGAAGTCGGAGGCTTAACCGACTGAGCCACTCAGGCACCTCACAAATTTTTTTTCTTTTTTTTTTTTTTTAATGTTTTTTATTTATTTTTGATACAGAGAGAGACAGAGCATGAGGGGGGAGGGGCAGACAGAGAAGGAGACACAGAATCCAAAGACAGGCTCCAGGCTCTGAGCTAGCTGTCAGCACAGAGCCTGACGTGGGGCTCGAACCCACAAACGTGAGATCTGACCTGAGCTGAAGTCGGAGGCTTAACCGACTGAGCCACCCAGGCGCCCCAGATTTTTTAAATAAAATAAAAGCATATGTGACAGAGACTGGATGTGGTCATAGATAAATGAACTCAGGGGAAAATTAACAAAAGCATTCTAAAGAATCAGCTAGTTATATAGTATTTACAGTAAAGGTTACCATATATTATTTGCAAATTGTGTTTACATGTTGTTTCTGTCACTAAGATAATCTCATGTTTGTATATGCGCACACACACACACACACTCTCACACACAATGTACACGTGTATGGGACCCACACCCTAAACAGCTAGATTTTAACCTTTATGAACGTGCCACTTGAGGGAGAGTCTGTTAGAGATAAAACATCAGAATTTGGGAAGACCCAGGCCATGTGACCTATGTTAGCGAACTTCAACTATGGGGGCTGCGGAGCCTCTGAAGGATATTTTGCAGGACCGTGGCTCCTTTTATGTTTTAGACCAGTAATTCTGAATGTCTGTTTCAGGAGTCAGCCCAATTAGCGTCCCTTGGGGATTTGTTAACAATGAAATTACTCAGGTCTTGCCCAGACCTGCTAAGTTAGAAACTTTGGAGGAAAGACTCAAAAATCTGTTTGTACAAATTGTTCAGGAGACTGTGATGTGCCCTACCATTTGAAAACCACTGTTTTAATTTTTTTAAGTTTATTTATTCTGAAAGAGGAAGGAACAGAGAGGGAGGGAGAGAGAGAGGATCCCAAGCAGGCTCAATCACACTAAGCATGAGAGCATGACCTGAGGTAAAATCAAGAGTTGGACTCTTTACTGAGCCACCCAAGTGCTCCAGAAAACTGCTGTTTCAGAGCGGTTACTCCACAGCTTAGACTCGGAGGCAGGGGATTGCTGGACAGATGGTGGGGAAACTGTTAGGAGATAACTTCTGTCACCAGTGGGGAACATGCTAGAGCAGCCGAGGTAGAGATGAATAATTGAAAAAGTAGGATCTGACTTATTTTTTTTTCAATCACCATCAAGAGCTGTAAGGATTTCCTCTTTTGATCCTATCTTCAGCTTAGCATACATACTGTGGATAAGATAGGCCATGCATTAAATTCCAAAGAGAATTTGTCACTTTTTGATTCCAAAAGATACCAGATAGATCTCTTTATTTTTTTATTTTTTGAGTAGCTGATAACTGGAAATCTATGAATATCAATCATCTTTCTTTGCCAACTTTAAGTAATTGCAAAATGAAAAAAAAGAAAGAATACACAAAATATTAAAAGAGCTATCTTTCCTGAACTTGAGGACAAAAGAAAACATAAAATCATCAATATGTCTTATCATTTCCCCAAATACTTTAACTCAACTGACCTAGGAGATGGTTCTAAAATTCTCCTAGTTGCCTGATTTAACATTCATTTTCAAGCCTCTGTTCACCTATCTCTCCTGTGGAGAGAATCTTTACGGGATCACAGCTGAGTAGCATCAAAGTGAATGTCAGCATTTGAGGGAAATGGAATTCAGTGATGTCACTCAATTTATGAAACTGGAACGATTTCCTCAGGAAATACCTCAATTTCATGTTGCTTTTAAAAAGTATTTCCTAGGAAAGAAACTTCTTGGAGTGTTCCTTTGAAGTAACCTCTCTTTCAGAGAATTCAAGCCCCTGCCAGAGCGCCCAGCTGGCTTGCTCCAGTGACCATACAGGAAAACAGATGGACTGTAATGGCAACATTAGACATTGGCTGTGCTAGAACACGGGGAGTTAAGAGTTGGGAGAAGTCTCTGGAATGACTGGGGCTCTCCAGCTTTTGCAGATTCATCTGAAAGACTGTGTGGGAAAGAAAGAGCACTAGAATAAGAGTCTTGTGTTCTTTCTTTTAATTTTTTTAATGTTTATTTATTTATAAGAGAGAGACTGAGTGCAAGCAGGGAGGAGCAGAGAGAGAGAAGACACAGAATCCGAAGCAGACTCCAGGCTCTGAGCTGTCAGCAAAGAACCCGATGCAGGGCTCGAACTCCCAGACTGTGAGATCATGACCTGAGCTGATGTTGGATGCTTAACTGACTGAACCACCTGGGCACCCCTGGAGTCTAGTGTTACAGTCACCACTTTGCCCGTAACTAATTGTGCAAACCAGAAAATGAACTCTTAAGTTACCCAGAAGTAATATTAACACCCTATTGACAGGCATAGAGAGAAATAAAATACCTAAGTCTGAAGTTTATTTTCTAGCAGTTTTATCTTTTAATCAGAATCTGGAGTGTTGCTGTTATTTCTGCCCTGGAGCCGAATGTGCACATCTGAGCCCCAGATACCCCCGACCAGCACCGCAACTAAAACCAGGTCCCTGGGCTCCCGTGACCCATTGCTAGAGCACATCCTGCCACTCTAAATTTATGCCCACTTACCTTTCTGGGGGCCCCGAGAAGACTTTTGTTACACTAAGATGTATGAAGTTGTTTGTTTCCCCTCCAGACTAGGGCTGGGATCTTCTGTAAAGAGAAGGAGAGAGAGAGAGACAGAGACAGAGAGACAGAGAGGGAGATGGAGAGAGACAGAGAGAGATAAAGAAGCAGAATGTATGTTAGAGCCTTTACTTCACGTTAGAATGTTATCCCCATTTATGTCATTCAGCTTTTGTGATTTTCTCCAAATGCATGTAAGAAAGACTCTAACAATTCGTCTCACTTCTGGCCTGGAGCAGAAGAATTTCAGAAAAGAGATGTTTTTAGGATCTTAGTAAGGGACCGTTTCTCTGAGATTCTTATAATCCAATAATTCTTTTCCTATCAAGAGTGCTCAGTGATCCTGTTTACATAGCCACTTTACAAACACCGGAACTATTAAAAACACATTTTTTGAATATAGGATTTGCATTGTATCATGGTGTAAATACCAAAAAGGCATTTTAGAAAATAATATATATATATATATATTTAATAAGCATATTTAGTTTAAAAACCTGGATTAAGCTAAACTCTCTTAACATTTAAAAACACATAGTACACATATATCTTCTAATGTAATTTTTATCAAAGTTTTAAAGAAAATAAGAGATCATATTTCTAATCAAGGCTTGTAGGATGTTCTTTTAAGTCTGAAATAAATTTCAGAAATCTGAAAATAAAATATATTTAAAATGTTTTTCACATAAATGTTTTAAAAACTTCCATTAAAATACATCTATAAAATTCATCTATAATGATATCACTCTCTCAATGACTTATAAAGGTATTTCAAAATAATGAGTAAAAATATCCTACAAATAATTTTTAACAGATAACTTAGAGGAGAAATCAAGAATGTGAGTATGTAAAACAAAATTGCTCTCAAATACATGAAAAGAGATTCAACCACACTCATTAATAAAAAGGAATGCAGTCATGCTACAAATGATATTTTTCACTTAGATTCAAAAACCAAAAACCATATAATGCTGGCATAGCTATGGAGTAACCAGAAGTATTTCATGCATTGCTAGTGGGATGCTAATTAATATTATATCACAGAAAGGGCACTAGCTTCAAATTAAAAATGTATTGTTTTCAACCCACCAGTTCTGTTTCTAGCAATTTATCCTGCAGTCATAAGCAAATACGTGCAATGGGACATATGTTAGGAATTTTTATAGATTGGAAATTCCCCAGAAGTCCATCAAAACTGGGTTAATTAAGAATTATGCTAAGCCCTGTCGGGAAACAGCTCTGCCAGGGTGCCCCAGTGACCTCACACTACCTACGTGGTCCAGAGCACGTGCAAACCAGAGCTTTTCACAACAGCTGATCTGAGGCTTGGCAGCATGTCTTATGATCTTCGTCAAACACCAGAGGATGGAGGCCTGCAGTTAGCAGCTCCGGGGCCATTTCCCACTCAATGACCCTGCCCTGTGGGAAGATGTCATGACACCGTTTCTTGGGGCCTCTTAGGTTCTGACAAGGCAGAGGCTTTCTTCCATGAACGCGGGATAGGCGTGCATCATCCAGAATTGCTCAGCTAAAGTGTAGAATAAGATCTATAGCAATGGGGAACTTTGCAGCTGACATTATGGTCATCTGTGCCCCATTTTTACTCATCATCTTCTTGGTGTGTTGGACAGGGACCATGGGGAACAGCAGTGTTTGGATACCCTTGCTTGGTTGACTCTGTGAGTCACCAACCATCTGGAATCTACAAGTGATCAGTCAGGTCTTGGCCTTGGGCTTGCTTTGTTTTGTGTGTGTGTTTGACAAAGCCACATGGAAGTATTATGCACCCACTAAAAAGAATGAGGCAGCCCTGTATACTCTGATGTGGAACTTTCTAATAATTTTATTTAATTTTTTAATGTTCATTTATTTTTGAGAGAGAGTGAGACAGAGTGTGAGCACGGGAGAGGCAGAGAGAGATAGGGAAATGCAGAATCTGAAGTAGGCTCCAGGCTCTGAGCTGTCAGCACAGAGCCCAATGTGGGGCTTGAACTCATGAACCAGAGGATCATGACCTGAGCCAAAGTCAGATGCTTAACCCACTGAACCACCCAGGCGCCCCAGTATAACTTGCTAAAAGAAGAGAAAAATCAATGCGGACTGCAGTGTTAAGAGTATCTGTGTTTAAAATTAGAAGGAGGGGCGCCAGAGTGGCTCAGTTGGTTGGGCGTCCGGCTTCGTCTCAGGTCATGATCTCACAGTTCATGGGTTCAAGCCCCGTGTCGGGCTCTGTGCTGACAGCTAGCTCAGAGCCTGGAACCTGTTTCAGATTCTGCATTTCCTTATCTCTCTCTGCCTCTCTCTGACTCTCCCCTGCTCACGCTGTCTCTCGCTGTCTCTGTCTCTCAAAAATAAGTAAAAAAAATTAAAAAATTTTTTTAAAAATAAATAATAAAATTAGAAGGAAAATACGGACTTGACAATAGACAGCATATAGACGGAAACCTCTGGGAGACACTAAGGAGACAGATAAGGGTATAATAAGAGAATGGGGCCAATGAAGATGGAGACCTTAGTTTTCACTGACTACTTTTAAAAATATTTTCAATTTTGTACCACATGTAGAAATATTTTAAGGAGGGGCACCTGGGTAGCTCAGTTGGTTAAGTGTCTGGCTTCAGCTCAGGTCATGATTTCACAGTTCATGGGTTTGAGCCCTGCGTTGGGCTCTGTGCTGACAGCTCAGAGTCTGGAGCCTGCTTCAGATTCTGTGTCTCCCTCTCTCTCTGACCCTCTCCTACTCATGCTGTCTCTCTCTGTCTCTCAAAAATAAATAAAAAATATTAAAGACAAGAAATATTTTAAGGAGAAACTGAGACAATAAAAAACATATGACTTCAAAGATTTCTTATATTTGCTGTTAAAATTACAACCTCTGATTTATGTTTATTGATAGTTTTTTCAAAACCAATTGTCAGGGCATGTGGGTGGCTCAGTTGGTTAAGTGGCTGACATCAGCTCAGGTCATGATCTCACAGTTCATGGGTTCCATCCCCGCATTAGGTTCTGTGATGACAGCTCAGAGCCTGGAGTCTGTTTCAGATTCTGTGTCTCCCTCTCTTTCTGCCTCTCCCCCTCTTATGCTCTGTCTCTCTCTGTTTCAAAAATAAATAAAACTTTTAAAAAATGATTATCACTTGAGAATATGTTATTAAATTCATTTATTTTATATTCTTTAACATTTATTTATTTTTGAGAGACAGGGAGAGAAAGATCATGAGCACGGGAGGGGCGCCCCTAAATTTACTGATTTTTAAGTTTTTTTTTTAAGTTTATTTATTTCTTTTGATGGAGAGAGAAAAAGAAAATGAATGAGAATTGGGAGCAGAGAGAGAGGGAGAGAGAGAGAATCCCAAACAAACCCCACACTGACAGTGCAGAGCCCGATGCAATGCAGGGCTTGATCCCACACACTGTGTGATCATGACCTGAGCCCAAACTGAGAGTTCGATGCTTAACCAACTGAGCCACCCAGGAGATTGTCTATCCACATTTCTATCCTACCTGTAGAATTTGAGCTTATCATAAAATTTAACACTTTCTTTCTTACTTTCATTTATTTTTATAGAAATGTGTCTGGTACATAATATATACTCAATAAATATGGGCTAAGTAAATAGAGAAAGTTTCTCTCTGTAGTTATAAAAGGTAATATTTCATGCTCAACTTTTGTTCCCATAAGAAGTTCCTTCTAGGTCCGCCATGCCACCACCCTTGTTTTAGCTTGACATTGACTGAAGGACACCTCTCTTAGAACTCAGGCATGATTCAAGGACTGCCCAGACATAATGCAACTATTTACTTAGTGATCAGAATAACCACAGATCACCAAGGAGACAGTTTTCCAGATCATGTGGCTGCACAATTGATATTGATCCTTTTTTCTTTGGAAACTCAGTTGCAAGGCTAAAGTAGAAGGCCCACCTAGAAGAAAATAAATGAAAGAAAATAAGGAAAAAGAAATGAGTAAATGCAAAGTGGAAATAAAGTGGAAGAAAGTGGGAGGAATAAAAAAAGGAAATAGTATTTTATGTGTTATTATGTGATTATGTTTTATCCTTAAAGCAACCTTGTGATGGAAATTATTATGTCTTCTATCACAAACATAAACCCAAGACAAGAGAGACAGATGATCCCCCCTCCTCATCCCTGTCCCCCAATAGCCATTGTCTAACAGAAATAAGATTTGAGCTCAGATCTATGTAACTGTTTAACTGGAGATCCTTCTGATGACCAGGCTTGCTCTCTGAAGGAGGGATGATTCCTGACGATGTGAGTGCAGCCTTTGGTCTTTATCATGGGCTCTGCATGTATATAAGACCTGAAGCCACATTAAACACTGCCATTTTTTTTCTACCTTAAAATTTAAGATTGCTGTGATTCATGAACTTGATAACCTTATATTTCCCCACGTTTTATAACAGTGAACTGGAATATAAAAACTTCTATTCCATATATATTAAAAGCAAACTAATTGTGTTGAATATGGTGGAGGGAGTATTTCAATACTAGCATTATGCCAAAAAAAAACCCCAAACAAACCCAACAATCACAAAAAGTTTTGTTTTCATTAACATGAGCTAAAAGAACAAATGAAAAAGCTCTTCCTATTTTATTTCAACTGCTCTTTGGGTGGAGGGTGTAGCAGGTCTCAGTTATCTAATAAGACATCGTGAGCCTGGCTGAATTTGGGCTGAATTATTATAACCATCAATAAAATATCATAGAATTAGCCATGCCACAGTCGAATATGTATAGAGTCCAAGGCAAGAGCACAAATGGAGGTCCATATACCATAAGTTTAAATATTTAAAAGGTTACAAATAAGTTAACAAACTGTTGAATAAAATATGTTCTACCCTCCTGCCTTTACGAATGTACCTTACCAGGCACATCCCAGATGTCTAAGCCCTGTCCGTAGTGGAAAGAGCTGCCCCTTGGCCACTGCTCAGAGCTATGGGTCCATGGTCCATCCTCAGGAGGGCAGATGATGAGAGAACAATTCAGGCCCACGAGGCACTCTCAGAACTGGCGAGGCAGGAAGCTCTGTGCTGCTGGTAGGGAGGTCGTGGTTTATAAAGGTGGCAGCAGCTTTCCGTCGTTGTTTCCCCTTGGCTCCCCTGTGAGGCGAGGTGGAACTGGGGGATGGTCAAAGTGGGGTCCTCCTGGGTCCTGGAGCTCATCTTGCCTGGGTGTATGGGTGACACTGAAGTTAGGATTTTCAATGAGCTCCTTGTTTGAATGCTGAAACATACATGATTTAACCTATTGTCCAAAACCTAAGGTAAAAAGATTGTAAGTTCGTTCAGGCAAAAGAAGTTATAAATTTGTGTTGAACCAACTGGGTTTTGTCAGCACCTGATGTCTATGAGTCTGTAAAAAGATGCTTATTTAGAGACAGGAACCATAGCCTAGCAATTGACAATATATGGGCCAGGAGCAACACTAAAGATACTGCTTGAAAAAAAAAAAAAGTGGTTGGAATACAGCCCCCGGTGCGAAACCTGCTTGTAGATTGAGGACATAGCATTTCTCCAGCTCAGAAAATAGGTTTATGCTGTTGTGGAAACATTGGTTGTTTCTGCCGCAGTAATTGTGCATCACCTCTTCTTTTCTTCTTCCCAGGAAGACTGCAGAAATCCGATCAAACTGTGTGTGTAACACAGTTGCCCAAGATTAAGAAAATTTCAGGAAAAGCAGGGCAAGCTGTTGACCTGAACTTGGGGCCTGATTCACAAGGAAGGCTACCCTATGGAACCAGCAATAGCAAAAGCAGTAGGGAGGAAGCATGTGCAGTTGTTAAGAGATGGGGTTCTGGATTGAAGCACTTGAAATTTCAGCAACTCCACCTCTTGGCTGTAAGGCCTCAGTCAGGCTGCTAAACCTCTGCGTGCCCTCATTCTCTTCATTGTTAGTGTGGAGCAAATAACAATACCCAACTCAAAAGTCAGAGATAAAATAGTGTAAGTAAGCCCTAAGCCTAGTGTCCAATATATAAAACTAATCAATGCATGCCACTGTTGTTCATATTAGAAGCAAACCTTATCCAAGAGAGAGTGCTGAGGCCAAATCCAACAGGCACATAAAGGGCAAAGTTGGGCTTGGGTTCAAGCCAAAGCCAGAACAGATGAGGTAAATTGGACCTGGAGTGTTAGACAGGAGGCATGGGTACAAGCAAGGTGCTTTATACAGTGAGGGGGACTGGTGAAATCAGAGTTCCCTTGTATGCAGTGCAGGACTGTGTCTGGGTCAGATATTGCTCACATTCTGTCCCCAGCAAAACAGGCATAGGGCATTTCTTATCCAGAAATGAGGGGACACAGGGAATTTGTAAAATAATAGCTTATGGAAGCAAAAAAGAAGAGGTAATTCTTGATGAACATGTAACTTATTACCTCCTCTCAACATGTGACCCTAAAATAGTGACAAATATAAGACATCATATGCACTATATGCCTTTTAAAGAGATCAAGCATTCCAAACAAGTTATAAACTGAGTCATCAATCAAGTCAAATGGAGCAAAAGCCATTAAATGGTGACCTTGGGAAATATTTTGGACAGCTATTATTTCATTTGCCAATTTGGTAGTTTCCTTTTTTTCCCCTTTTTTTAAAAACTGGGCTAATATTTAAAAATTAAACTATTTCATGGGAAAACTGGGGTTTCTGGTTTTCTTTGAAATGACAGAAACTCATCAAACCTTTGAGAACATTCCAAAAGTCAGTGATGGCCTCTTCCTCCATAAGGGCCATGAACTCTACCTATAGTTCACCAAACACCAAACCCATGCAAGTTTTAATGGTTGAAAAAGAAGACAGATGTTTGAACCTATTTGCATACACTCCCTATTACAAAGTATACTATCAAAGCAAAAGTGAGACAAATATTCACCAACTAGAATCTTCAAAAGTATCAGAAATCTCAGTCTGACAGAAAAAGAAATCTTCCAAGCCGGAAGATTCTCAAATTTAAACTGGGCCAGGGAAAAAGCCAATAAGGAGGAATGAACTCATTGTCATAGAAGTAACATCAAAGATTGAAGAAGAGAAGCAAATGCCAGACAAACAAGAGGAGTGAGATCAAAAGAAGAGAGAGTAGCAGATTCTAGACCTCATGCATTTAACATCAAAGCAGGGTTACTTTTGGGAGTCATCGAGTTGAATCCCACCTGTGACACCAGCAAACCCATCAGGTTACCAGATGGCCTATGTTGCCCAAGACACTGAGACTGTGAGTGTAACTTTACAGTAGAACACCTGGTTTTGTTGATCACTAAGATCAATGAAAGTCACACTATGCAATTTGTCAGGAGCAAACACACAAGAAAAGTAAGCAAAGAAAGGGTCTACATTGACCAAAGCAAAAGAATAATAAAAGGCAAAAGCAGTTTTAAAAGTAAATCACTAGTGTTCTTTTTTTGAAGCAAGTCAACAAATATTTGTTGGATTTATTATGTTCGAATCATACCTCTTGCATTAAATATTTAAAAAATGAGTAAGGTATTGTCTGTGTCCTTGAGAAACATTTTTTAGAGAGATGATTCCAAAACATTCAACAAATATTTATTTAGCATCCATTATATATTGGGCATCATTTCAAGAGCTTGGAATATTGGAATATGTCAAAGAAAAAACACTACCCTCATAATGCTTGCATTTTAGCAGGACAATCAAATCATAAGCAGTAAATATAACAAGTTAATTACATAGTAAGTAAGATGACACATGCAAAAATATATCTAGGTGATGGATTGGAAGTTCAAGGGCAGAAGGAAACAGGTTACAATTTTGGATATTTGTTCAGGATAAGCTTCACTGAGATGGTGTTAATTGAACAAATATTTTTTAAAATGTGATTTTGTCAAAGGCTATTTGGAAAGAGCTGGCTCAAGGTATCTGGCTCCTTTACACTGTAACAATTACACTGTGTTGTATGAGCCCATGAGCCAATAAAAGCTGCATTTCCAGCTCTGTGATCTATACACTGAAGGCCTTTGGGCAACATCATACAGATGATGCTCCCTGAAATATAATCTGTGTTCAATACCATCAATATCTGCCACATGATAAAATATGCCAGAGTCTGAATGGACACAAAAGATCATATCTTCAGAATCCTAGACAACGAAATTAATTAATGAAGAGGTTCATAGAGTACAACCAGGTGTGGCTTAAAAGCAAAGATTAAGAAGACTCATTAAAATTTAAAGGACATATACAGGCAATTGTAAATATAATAGTTATATGTGGGGCAATAAAGATAATAGTTTGTGCAACAGAGATATTGAAGGAACTGAAAAACAGAATAAAAATTTAGGAAATCAAACAAAGAATAAATCAAAAACAATACTTTTTAGAACGATGACTGAATTTAAAAATGTAGAACCTGAACTTGAGAAGATAGCCTCCCTACTTGCATAACAAGTGATACAGAATTTTAATTACTAGTCCTATAATAGTATATAATTACTAGTCTTCCTAATTTGAAAAAAAATGAAAATAGTCAGTGACCATACATTTCTAAGAAGACATCTCTTTCTTTTCCTTTTCCACTCAATATAATTGGGAACCTAGAACTGACCAATGGGTCTTTTTTAAGGAACAACAACGTATTTAGTTCCAGTGTTCTGAAAATCTGAAAACCAGGAGAAGGCTTCATAGGACCTTGGGGGAAAGTTGGCCTATATGTTCATTAATTCAAAACAAAAAAGTCATTCACTTGAATTGCTGCTATGGAATAAAATATCAATATATATTATCATAATCTTTAGAAAAATATTAAAGAATTATTGTCCATATAGTTTTCATTCAGAAATTGACTGTAACGCCACAGAATGACAGTTTGAAAGAACTTCTTAACTGAGAAGTTGCTGCTGTTACTGCTAACAGCAAGCATTTATGCCAGGATGTGTCCTTAACCCTTCAAGTATAGGAAAGTTTTTAATTCCCACATTACCCAGTTATGCCAAGTTGTTTATGTGACATAAGTATCATCATTACCCTCCTTTGGTATTTAAGGATCACGAATCCAATAGAAGTTACATTTTTTTTCACAAGGTCCCACAGAAAGTACAAAGCAGATCTGGGCTTGAGTCTAGTCAGAGAAGTTCCTGAAGCACCTTTAAACCTGTGACTGTGAAGAGGGAGATGAACACTGATGTAATTTATAAATTCATGTGAGTTTGTAACAAATTGCCACATAATATAATATCTTAAAAAGGAATTTCAAAATGGAAAAATTAGGCAGACTGATTAATAATAATCATACAGTTTAAGTAAACAGAATTCAGAACAAGTTGGGGTTGAAGAAAAAACACAAAACAAAACAATTTGTACTTCACAGAACGTAATCCAGGGGCACCTGGGTGGCTCAGTTGATTAAGCATCTGACTCTTGGTTTCAGCTCAGGTCATGATCTCAGGGTTTCGTGGGTGCAAGTCCCACACTAGGCTCTGCTCTGGAAGTGTGTAACCTGCTTGAGATGCTCTCTTTCCTTCTCTCTGCATCTCCCCAACTTGCGCTGTCTCTGTCTCTGTATGTCTCAAAATAAATACACTTAATTTTTTTTTTAATTTAAAAAAAGAAAGTGATTCAAAGCCATTGTTTGAGAAGCTAGGTAATCTTAGTGACTGTCATGCCAGCCAGCTTCATAAAACAGTAACCACTGCAGAGTCTATGGAGCAAAAAAGTGTAAGAGACAATCAAAAAATAAGAAACAGAATAAAGCAATATTGATCATATTTGTAATTACAGCAATACATTGAAAAATTATCTATATTTCCAAAGATGGTAAGTAGTCTCCTACTGCTTTAATAAAGAAACATCAGACATATGTGGTTTATAAGAAACACACTTATTTCAGAAATAATCAAAAATTAATTTTTTAATGAAAATTTGGAATTGGAGACAAAGATACACCAACTAAATATATAGGAAAAACAGGGTTTGGAAAAATAATATACTGAAAGTAAAAATAAAGATCAGAAGATAAAGGCCATCATACAATAATAATCATGGTAGTCCTTGATTAAAAGCACCTATACTGGGGTGCCTGGGTGGCTCAGTCTGTTGAGTGTCCAAGTCTTGATTTCGTCTCAGGTCATGATCTTGTGGGTTCGAGCCCCATGTCAGGCTCTGCACTGACAGAGCAGAGCCTGTTTAGGGTTCTCTGTCTTTCTCACTCTCTGCCCCTCCCCCACGTTCTCTCTCTCTCGTTCTCAAAAATAAATAAATAAACATTAATAAAACCACCTATACTAGACAGATGTATATATCCAGTAAAATATCAAGTGCAGAAATTAAAAACAACAACAACTACCCATTCCTAGTATTTAGGTATTTGTTAACAATACCCTTCATGAGCGCCCTGTGTGGCAGTTTCAGCTGGAGGCCCAGGAGCCAAACTAAAGGAAATGATCATTAGTTTTCCAGTTCTGCTGCTGGACAAATGAACTCATGGACAGCATTCAAGAAGAAAAGCCAATGTGATGAGCTTGGGAGACAGTCAATCAGATACCAGCTGAAGTAAGCAGAATAGTTCAGGAATGATCAATATTCAATTTTTGCGAATTATAGCCAAAATAATTTGGCCATCTCAGGTCATGCAGAAGAGTGAAGTTTTAGTGTGAATGGCTTGATGGACAGAAACATAGTTTCAACTCATATTTTAATTTTTATTCTCACTATTTTGGTACATCAGATAAAATATGAATACAAGTGACCTGAGGAATAGAATTATTAATGCACAATTAATGAACACATTTGTTGTACAATTCTTTCTTTGATAACTTGTATAAAATCTTCTTTGTTGATTTGTTGCAGTATTCTAATATTTTCAATTTGAGTCAGTTACATTGAAAAAGATCCATTTCTGTTTTCTAAATTGTTGCCACAAATAAAACAGCCTACAAAGGGTTTATGAAGTATTTATAAAAAATTATAAAAATTTATTAAAAAATCAATACTATATGTGTAGGAAAAAAATCAATATATGAAGCAAATTTCTCCATTCTAAATTATAGCAAACTATCTATAATTCAATAGTATAATTATAATCCCAAATTCTCAGCTACTTGAAAATTTTGAAAACAGAAAAGAGATCAAACAATTTACACTGACACTCAAATAAGCAGAAACATCATTTTGTTTCTTCTCCCCAATTGAATTTGACATGCTTATCACCCCCTGCTTCCCTTGACGGCAGAAAACTCTCACCTGGATGATGGATGATAACTAGTTAATGCCTGTTTAAAACTTAGTGCATTATGGAAGTATTGGATTATATTGATGCTTTATGCTTCCTCTTCTTCCCTTTTCCCTGGGCTGATCACTGGCTGAGGTGGGGGTGGCGGGGAGTTTGTGTTTTTTCCTGCATTGGAGGAGGTATGGGATATAGTGTTGGCTTCCGTGGATGCTGTCTATGGTATTGGCAATGGGCTTATGCTTTGAGGTCTGGTCACATGGCCTCTCTCAGACCTCCAGATTCAACTACCATCCTCAGTCCATCCATATCCCCCAGGCTGTGACACCCCCAGCAGCCTACCTCACACTATACTAGAATGACCAGGTTATTGTGGAGAGCCCTCAGACCTTTCTGTATTATTTCCATCAGCCATTGATAGTCTGACTCCCTTCTGGCAAAGTTTGCTCTGGGCCCCTGCTGAACTTGATGCATCTCTAATAGACTGTAGCCCTCATCGTTTTGGGAATTGGGGGGGGATACCTCTATGCGTTCCAAAAGCCATCTTGTGAGCAATATGACCATCCCACTAGACCTCAGCTGGTTTCAGTCTTGTGGAGAATCAAATAACAGGGCCTACACTACTAACTATACTCCTGTCTCTGCCAGATTTCTCTAAACACTCCCCACCCAGACTACAAACAGGTTTTGCTATCCTTAGTGTGACAGGAAATTACAGTTTTGTAGTAGATAGTACTCTCTATATTACTTGACTTCTAAAATAAATTTCTCTACCCCAAATCTTTCAAACACAATTTTTGGTATTTAAAATAAAGCATTTTTCCCCTTTCTATCTTTTTCAATTATTTCCTGTGACTTTTATTTTCCTAAATCGCAAATGAGTGGAGTGGAGCGTTAAAAACATTTTTAAAAATTGAGGAAGGTGGCCAACATTTTAAAAAGTATCATTATATGTTTAAAATTGTAAAAATGAATAAGAACTTATGTCCACACAAAAACTTGCACATGGATGTTTATAGCAGCTTTATTTGTAGTTGCCAAAACTTAGAAGCAACCAAGATGTCCTTTAGTAGGTGAATGGATAAATAAGCTATGGTATACCCAGTTGGAATATATTCAGCAGTAAAGAAAAGTGAGCTATCAATCCATGAAAAGGCATGGAATAGCTTTAAATCCATATTACTAATTGAAATAAGCCAACCTGTAAAGGTGACAGACATACTGTATGATTCCAATATTAGGCCATTCTGGAATGAGAAAAACTTCAGACAGTAAAAGATCAATGGTTTCTGGCGGTTGCAGTTGGGTGGCACAGAGGAGGGATGAATTGGCAGAGCTCAGAGGTTTCTTTAGGGCAGTGAAACTGTTCTATATAATACTGTATTGGTGGTACATGGCGTTATACAATTGTGCAAACCCAAAGAATGTAAAACACCAAAGGTGAACTTTGGGTGATTATAATGTGTCAGTGTAGGTTCACTAGTTAAAACAAATGTACCATTTTGGTGAAGGATGTTGATAAGGAAAGAGGCTATATATGTGTGAGGAGATAGAGTATATGGGAAACCTTTGTACCTTCTTCTCAATTTCTCTGTGAACATAAGCTGCTCCAAAAAATTGTATTTACAAAAAAATAAGTAAAACTAACAAATATTCTATTTAGTGCTTACATTATAAGTTTTATTTGTGGCAACAATTTAGAAAACAAAAATGGATCTTTTTCAATGTAACTGACTCAAATTGAAAATATTGGAATACTGCAACAAATCAACAAAGAAGATTTTATCCAAGTTATCAAAGAAAGAATTGTACAACATATTAGTGAGCTAACCAATTTCATCAGTGTTTTAAGTTTCCCAGAGTATTTCTCGAGATTTATGAGCCATTCTTAAATAGAGTCAAAGATAAAACTCCCATAGTTTTTCTCAGAGACAAATCTAGACTTGAGCTAAATACTTGACAAAAGAAGAAAATTAGAGCTCAAACTCATTTACTATTTAAAGTATAAGCACATGTATTTCAGGGCAAATGGAGCACATGTGTGGTTCAATCAAAGAGACTATTAATTTATGATCTATTAATAAAATTGAACCCATCAGGAGTTTAAATAAAATACCCTATGTTCTTATTTTATGGGTATTTCTGAAAAACCAATGGATAAAACAGCATTCATTTCCCAGTTTGGGTAAGCAAACAAATAAATGACCAAATAACTGATTTATGTGTAAAATAGGAATAGAAATATATCTCTTTAATGTGATGTGGAGTCAGAATCAGTATTATACATACCAGGAAATATTTTTAAAATACTGTTTTGTTTTTGCAAAGTTCTATATCATGATTTTAGAAGTTTTTACAAAGACAATGAAACAAGAAAAAATTGTGTAAAAATTGGCTTGAGGGGCACCTGGGTGGCTTAGTCCATTAGGCACCTGACTCTTGTTTTCAGCTCAGGTCACGATCTCGTGGTTTGTGATTTTGAGCCCCTTATCGGGCTCTGTGGTGGCAGTGTAGAGTCTTAAAGTCTGCTTGGGATTCTTTCTTCCCCTCTCTCTCTCTGCCCCCCACCCACTGGTGTGCTCTCTCTCTCAAAAATGAATAAATAATTTTTTAAAGGCATGAAATTCATAGGAATTAATTTAATGGTGAATATGTGAACTAGGGTGAAAAAGGATAAGCTTAAGTGATGAGCCTTACCAAAACCAATTGGAAAATAGACAAAAGTCACAGTGTTCTTATATAGAAAGATGAAACACTTCAAAAATATCTATTCTTCTCCAAATAAATATATTCATGGAAATAACAGATTCTCAATCAAAATTCCAGCAGGATATTAAAAAAAACTATTTATTCTGAAATTAAATGTTAAGATAAAATAGGCAAAAATATTAAATAACTCCCTTAGCAGAATTTAAGCAATGGCCAGTAAAAGAAGACAGCAGGATTAATGATCTTTACCACATATTATAATTTTTCTACAGTAGTGTGGAACTTTTGGGGAAATAAATACACATTGTAGAAATATATGAGCAGCTATTCATATAAAGCAACGGCATTCTTGTTGGGAGAGCACATCTTTCCGAAACATACCCAAGCATCGATATGGTGTAAGTACTTGTTGAATGTAATGCTTCAAAGGACTGAAGAAAACCTGGCTTACGCATTAATCATGTTGTAATAAACATGATTATAGAAACTATGCTGTTAACCATTGCATAATAGGAAAAATACTCACAACCAATCAAGTTTGTTCTTTAAGTAGCATTTCTATTAAAGCAACTTGTAAGGCATCTGGCTCAGTCTGTTAAGCATCGACTTTGCCTTGGGTCATGATCTTGCAGTTTATGAGTTTGAGCCCCACATTGGGCTCTGTGCTGACAGCTCAGAGCCTGGAGCCTGCTTCAGATTCTGTGTCTCCTTCTCTCTCTGTCTCTCCCCTACTCATGCTCTGTCTCTTCCTCTCTCAAAAATAAATAAATATTTAGAAATATATTTTAAAAAGCATCTTATATTCTACTAGAAAGAAAAGTGATAAAAAAATAATAATACCAAAATAATATCTCGTATTCTTCCCAGAGACAACCATGGTTACTTTGGTGCATTTCCTCCAAGTCTATACTGTAAAAACAAATTTCTGTCATTGACGTCATACCTTGTACCCAATTATAACTTGCATTTTTCAAGCAATATTATGTTTATTTGCCATTTTATCACACGTGTTTCATACATACCATTATTGACCTCTAAGTAACCTTTCATCATATTAATTCTTGATCATTTCCTTTAAAGAAACCATGTGGTATATTTAGATTATTTCCTATCTTTCATTTTTATAGAAAATAATTTGTATATAATCCTATCCATAAGTTCTTTTGGTATGATTCAGACTTTTAAACTAGGTCTCTCTGTGGGTGAATTGAGGTATGTAGTGTTTGTCCCTTGGTTTTCATGTGGCCATACTCTCTCAGATGTTTGGACAAGAGATAAATATAACGTTGTTGATTTTTTAAATTTTTTTCACCTTCTATAAATTATTGTTTTATTTGGTATTAAAAAGGTTCAGAAAGGAAGTGAAATAGTTTTGTAAAATAAGCCCTTAAAAAGCAAGCAATTATAGTTATTTTTATGTGGGCTAATCAGTATCCTTTTAAATGTGCAATCAAGTGGCATCTATAATTATTTGAGCCTCTTGGCTCACACATACAATTGAAACTAGTAAAATTCACTTGCTTACTTTCCTTCCCTACTCCACCAGGGCTTAAAACTAAGAGTTGAATTTTTTTCTCTCTCTCTTAATAAAGCTTAGTTTTGGAGGAATTCCAGTACCAGGCAAACCTGGGACCTTTTTAAAGAAAAACTTCCATGGATGTATTGAAAACCTTTACTACAATGGAGTAAACATAATTGACTTGGCTAAAAGACGCAAGCATCAGATCTACACGGTGGTAAGTTAACATCTGTCTCAGCGTGGTGATTTCTAACACGTTGGTGTTAAGTCTTTTCCCCATCCCATCTTCTGAACCTCTTTATAATGCGTTTATATTACACACTTGGAGATCCTCTCAGCCACCTAAGTGAAACCAGGGAGCAAGAGAAAAGGCAAGAACTGAGTCAGTGTGAATCGTGTTATGAGGAGTAACAAAGTGTTAGAGGCACCTGAAGAATTCTGTTTTCCTGGACAACTGTGGGCAGTGTTCACAGCTTCCCGTGTTACCATCAGTGTCTTTATTATCTCTGGGAAAAGCAACAGTAGAACCAGATTCTATTAAATTATATAGCTTGGGAAGTATGTATTTCTCTACTTATCATTTGTATTAAAATGTGGAATTTTGAATAAGAGATTAAACTTTCTGTGTCTTTGAGATTTCCTCTGATGTATTTATCATGCTGCTGATTTATGGAATTTTCTAATTAATTAATATTTATCTTCCCCAATGACTATGAGTTTCGTGAGCACCCATGCTGTCTTTTTCTTGTTCACCACCGCATTCCTGATACCTAGCAGAGTGCCTTGTATACAGTCAGTGCTCAATAATGATGTTGATATTTGCAACTGTAATTGTGGATTTGTGTGTATTTCTCCTTTCAGTCTGTTTTTGTTTCATATATTTTGTATCCCTGTTGTTTAGTACAGACACAGTTAGGATTACTATGTCTTCCTGGGGGATTGGCCTTTTTCTCATTATATAATATTCTTCTCTGTCTGTGATAGTTTTATTTGCTCTGAAGTCTACTTTATCTGCTATTAATATAAAAACTCCTCAGTGTTTTTGATTAACATTTATATGATATGTCATTTTCTTTCATTTGCATACATCTAACCAGCCTATATCACATATTTGAAATGATTTTCTTGTAGACAGTAAATAGTACAGTCATTTTTAAATCTACTTCATCAATCTCTTTTAATTGGTGTACTTAAGCCATTTTACATTTCATTGTAATTACTGGTGTGTTAGTGCTCAAATGCCTGTTTATTTTTTGTTTTCTGTTTGTTACCTACATTTTTTATTTCCTTTTTTCTCCACCTTCCTGTGTGTTTCTTGAATGACTTTTAGAATTTTGCTTTGATTTATCTAGTGCTGGAATGCATCTCTGTGTATAGATTTTGCTGCTGGTTTCTTTAGATATTATAGACATCCATCTTATCACAGTTTATTGGTATTTCACCAACTTAAGTGGAGTTTGGAAACCTTACTTACCTACATTTATATTCTTTTATCTTCCCCTGTTTATTATATAAATTTCTCAATTATTATTTTCTCTATATATATTTAGAATCATTTTGAGTGTTATTTTGCTTCAACTGCCAAACCTAATTTAGAAATCTCAAGAGAAGAAAGAAAGTTGATTTTACTTACCATTTTTGCTTACCTTTGTTCTTTCTTCCTTCCTGATTTTTCTGGATTTCTTCTTTTATCATCTCATTTCTATTTTTTTAAAAAAATTCCTCCTTTTGCCATTTTTCAAGATGTATGCTGGTGACAAATTCTTAATTTTCCCTCAATCTATAATGTCTTGGTAGCTATTCCATTCTTGAAAGATATGTTCTCTGTATATAAGACTTTAGGTTGATTACTGTTTTCTTTCAGACATTGAAAAATGTTGAGGCATTTCCTTCTGGCTTCAATGGTTTCTGGTGAAAAATCCACTATTATTAAACATTTTTGCCCAATGGATAAGCTGTCATTTCTCTTTTGGTGCTTTTAAGATCTTTCCTTTGTCTTTAGTTTTTGCGAGCTTGACCATTATGTATTGTGTGATTTCTTTAGGTTTATCTTGTTTGGATTTCATTCAGTCTTCTGAATTTGTGGGCTCTTGTCTTTCACTAAATTTGGGAAATGTTCTGCCATTTATCTGAGTATTTTTTAGTCCTCTCTCTTCTACTTTCTGAATGTCACAACTATGAATGCTAGATCTCATATTATAACTTCACAGGTCCCTAATCCTCTGTTCATATTTTTTGTTTTAGTTTCTTTTGTCTTTTGTTCACACTGGGTAATTTCCACTGTCAGATCTTCAAGTTCACTAATTCTTTCCTTAATCCTTTCATTCTGTTACTGAGGATATTTGTTAATTATTTTTATGTCTGTTATTATATTTTTCAGTTCTAAAATTTTTATTTGTTTTTATATTTCTGTTTCCTTGATAAGACTTTCTGTTTTTTACTGGATCTTTATATTTTATTTGTCTCAAATATGTAATTGTTCCTTGAACTATTTTTATCATAATGTCTGCTTAAAAATGTTTGTCGCATAATTGTAACATTATTCTTTCTCATCTCAGTGTTGGCATATTAATTGTCTTTTACATTCAGTTTGAGGTCTTTCTGTTTTTTGGTATGACAAGAGGTTTCTTTATTTTAACCTGGACATATTAGGGATTATACTATGATGAATCATATTTAACCCTACTCTATTAGGTGTCTTCCTTTGACATTATTGCACTAGGGGACAGGGTTTTACCTCCACTCTGTTAGATGAGAGTAGAGTCCAGATTTCCTATTCAGCAAACATTGACACTTAAGGGTAAGGGGAGAGGGATGAAATTTCCAGCTCTCCACTAGCTCTTCAGTGATAGCTGAATGTCTGGAATGTATATGAAAGCCTCATTACTATTCTTCATGTGATCACCATTAACATTACTCTGTGTGTGTGTGTGTGTGTGTGTGTGTGTGTGTGTACACCCTTCTTATTACTAGATTGTGATAAAAGTCATAACTGCACTAAGACATCTTCAACACCATCCCTGCAGGGAACAGGTAGGGTGCCTCTAACTGCTCAGTGGAGGTAGACAGTCCAAGCTCTACCCCACATGTGGTTTTAGTTAATACTACAGGTAGAAGCTTGCTACTCTCTGGCAAGGCGTAAAGGCCCAGCTTCCTAATCAGTCTTTGACACAACTGTGGCCAGGGGTTTTGACACCTTCTTGTAGCATGAATGGATGGACATAGGGCCAGTCTTTTCTGTGGTGTTTGGCTGACATAGAGCAGTTATTGTCGAAAGATATTCTGTCTGCTATGCTGCCCTTTTCCTGGTCCTTAGATTATGGAGACCAAGCTTCTCATTGGGATTTAGTTTTGATCTGCACCAGTTGGCCTCTCCAGGTTGCTGACTTCTTCTGCAAGTCTAGGATATAGAAAACAAAAAGAAAATCTCAAGAACTTTACACTGTTGTTCTTTGGGTCTCAAGATTTTTTTGCATGCTTTCTTCTCTCCACCACTCAGAGTGTTCTTAGGTTTGTTTCATACACAACGTTTGGCATTTTTTAGTTGTACTTAGTGGGAGAAATAGCAAAAATCATACTACTCCATCTTCCCAGATGTGGATGTCCTTTAAACTGACACTTTAAAAACCCATGACAAGAGTAGGCCACTACATCATTGACAGGCAAAACCTGATTCTGTTTGTGATCTGGCCAGTGGACTATCTGAAAAACCTGTAGGTCTTAAATAATCTTGATGTCTATTTTCCCCTTGATAAGTATAGTGTATAATGAATATTGTAGTCCATTTAGGTTTTTGGATTTTATATAGGTAAGTCATTTTTGTTTTTTGTTTCTTTGTTTTGTTTTATTTATTTTTGAGAGAGCATGAGTGGGGGAGGGACAGAGAAAGAGGGGAACAGAGGATTCTAAGCAGGCTCTGCACTGTGAGCAGCGAGCTTGATGCAGGGCTCAAACTCACAAACTATGAGATCATCACCTGAGCCAAAGTCAGACACTCAGCAGACTGAACCACTGAAGTGCCCAGTAACACATTTCCTAAAGTGGCTATTGGATTCCAGGGTGTGAGATAGATTTGCTTGAGAGGAATCATAAGTGGGTTGAATGTTGCCAATATTTTATTATTTTTTAATGTTTTTTTTTTATTTTTTGAGACAGAGAGAGAGAGAGAGAGAGAGGGACAAAGAGGGAGAGTGCCAGCAGAGGAGGGGCAAAGAGAGAGGAAGACACAGAATCTGAAGCAGCCTCCAGGCTCTGAGTTGTCAACACAAAGCCGTATGTGGGGCTCCAACCCACAAGCCATGAGATCGTGACCTGAGCTGAAGTGGGATGCTTAACTGACTGAGCAACATAGGTGCCCCAAGGTTACCAATATTTTAAAAGGCTTGGGCCAAATTTCTGACTGCTGTGGTTTTGAAGAATAAGGGTGGTGCTAAGAAGAGGTTAATCCTCTTACTCTCATCTAAGAGATCCAGTGACATTACCTATCCATCCTTGGCTCATGCTCAGGACTCTTGACAATTATTTAACCCATGTGTGCTTTAGGATGTCCATCTCCCAATTGACCTACATACTAAATTGCTGGTGATATTTTTCTTGAGTCTAGTTCAAGGCTTGAGCACTGTAAACACACTCATGTGCATCCCATCCCCGACATTATCACTAATAAGTATTTCATAATATACCACTTTCATTGAGCTCAATCTGCCTGTTAGTAGTAAGATCACATGCTACTGAGAGTTTAGTTTCAAGTAATGTCATGAATATCATCACATCAGAAAGGCAGGACACTGCCTTCCATGTTCTAAGAGCCAGTACAGCATGTTGAAACACAGGAGCTTATAATAACATTTCAATTCCATTGTTCATAAACAGGCTCAAAAGTGTGTGACACTGGGTGTTCTAGGTTAGTTAGTGATGAATCACTAAATTATATTCCTGAAACCAATATTACACTATATGTTAACTAAGTAGAACTTAAATAAAAACTTGGAAAAAAAAAGTAGGCGAGCCTGAGACTTACATATAAATAACTAACATCGTTGTGGCTGTATCCAAAAAGGAAATATCCATAAATATTACATGTTAGAAACATCTTTAATGATGATGTACATTTAAAATTTACTGCAGAGAGCAAGAAAAGGAGAAATAAAGAGCACAGAGGAAAAAAATGAATTTGTGAATATTGGAAGCTATCATCATCTCCTTTTATGAGATTAACCCAAAACTTTAATAAATCTTTTGTTGATTTTAAACTGCTTTAGCACTTAGCAAGTTGCCTGAAAGTTTGCTAGCATACTTCATTCCTGAGAGTTTAATTGGCGGTATTGTTAATACAAAGCACAAGGAATCCATTTAGCACTAATGTATTTGGGGAAAAAAATCCCAAGAAAACTGTTTTACTCTGCAGGTAGACAACCTTTAGTTTTAACCTTCAAAATTGAAGGGGAAAAAGTTATTTTTATTACAAATTGCTTCCATCACCTTGCTTAAATGTGAATTCATTTCATATCACTACACACACACACACACACACACACACACACACACACACTTCTATATACCTCGTCTTTTTCCTTTAGGAATTCTGTGAAGGAGAGAATAGTTTGCACTGTTAATTACAAGTACAAACTCTTTTATTCCCCTACTCATGCTTAAAGTTTTCCCCCAAAGACATAGTATCAGCTACAAAATCAGCTTGGCTCCAGGTTACTAAGTCACTGCTGTGCTAAGTAAGGGCTTTTGAAAGGGATGGCGCTTGTGTCCTTTGCCGGTGTTCACAGACTCTCTCACAGTTATTAAGTCTTGGAAAGTTCAGAGTTTAGCAGGAGAGTCATGGAATCAACACTTAGGGAGCCAGGGTATGATAACACCCATAAATTACAAAATGTGATTCCAGGCTCATGGAAGCATCCGCGTCGGCCTCATTCAGCACAAACCTCTCTCGCAGGCAGCATTCAGGGAGCCTCCCCAGTGCAATCTGTCATTCCTTTCTGTGGGACCTGCCCACTCCCTGGAGACTTAACAGCTGTTACAGGGGGATAATTCAATTTAGTCTTTATGGCTCGATTTGATAAGACGATCTTCCACATCCCGAAATGCAGTAAAACTAACAGCTTAAAGTAGACATAAAAAATACCTCACCATTCTTCCTCAAATCTTTCATCCTATGCTAATACAGCACCGTATAATAAACAATCAGAAAGTAAATGGCCCATTGAAGTGTGTGTACAGTACCTGTAATGTGGATTATTATATACATAATATAAGAGATATATTGCCCTGCTAGTTTCCTGAAAATGATTAATTTCATACCCTTCACTTCATAAGAAATGATGATTTTTTTTTTTTGAGCTCTGCTTTCTGAGTGTTAATCCCCTCTTCTGGAAGCAAGGAGAGTTATGTGGTTGTTTGGATGTTGGCTGAGGTCTAACCCACTTCACGATAGGTCTTAACATGATTTTTTTTCTTCATTTAAAGGAAGAATAGAGTAGAAATGGTCTTGATGCTCTGACTTGGTCTTCAGTAGAAGAGGGGGAAGAACCACTGACTTACAGCAGGACTATGGGCATAGAATTGGCTTTGGAGCTAACTGACCATGTCAATTCACTTCCTTGCCTTTGTCTAAAAATAATTAAAATTAAGGAATTGAATGGATGATAGCCAATAGCAAGCACATATAATGATCTCCCAACCTCAGGGCTGAAATAGCGGAACACAATCATTCAATGTGCTTCCACTTAACCAACAGGGAAGTCCCACGGTCTTGTCAACCCAGGACCCGCAGTGATAGTATGGTTGATAGACTAGTTACGTTCCTAAACACATAGTTTTGTATTCTATGATCCCACCAAATAATAAACATAGATTGGTGACAGCTTAGGTTCTATGTCCTGAATCTGAAATTTAGTTTATTTCTAAACCATATGAACCGTGAAGTGGGTTTTGAGTAAATATATTCCAATCTTATTTATGTCATTCATTTGAGAAAATTGAATAGCCATCTCTAGTCCAGATCTGATCAAATGATGGACTCCTTTGAAATGAGGCATGTAAAAAAGATGTTGCCCCATGGACTTGAGTGTCAGGCACACGGGTATATAATAATAGCAGGCTTTTATGAAGTTTATTGTCTCTTGTTTGTATCTACTGCCATGAATCTCACTGGAGTATGGTTGTTTATTTCCTGCAGCTATGAATCCAAAAAAAATACACTCAGAGCTATGTGTAAGTGTGCACAAGAGACCACATGTACACACACCTCTGCATATGCACACACAGGCGCACATACGCGCAGTGACAGTAGCCTTTGTCTCACCTTCCTGTGACCCAGAAGTTTATGAAAATTGCTCAGAGAAAAGTCCCTAGTGTCTAGTGAAGCCTATAATCTCTTCAGTTTGTCCCTGAGATCATGTTTCATCTCTTTGAGCATGCTCTGTGATAAATGATACTTTTCCTTGATGGAAGGAATCACTTGAAAAAGCAACTAACATATCATGTCTCCTCTCTGCACATTCCTGCTATCTTCCACTGTCATTTGACCAGTCTGACATTCATATCACTTGCTTCTGTGTTGTATATGCCTCATATGCTGGAGAAAATATGGCTAAATTATTAGCTTCCACAGAAGTTGCTTCCTTTCTTTTAGCGGACACATTAAAATTAGTTTTGAGGTCATATGAGAAATAATATGACTTAAAAGTTAAGGAAAAAAAACTGGAATGATTATCCTCTCTGAAAATCATTCTACCTTAAATCAATGTTATGACTTGTTTTTTTTCTAAGATGACTTATTTCATTACTTGAAGTTATTAAAATTTCTTTAGAATGTTAAAAATATATTTTTTGATATATTTTTAGGACTATTTGGGATATACAAAATAAAACACACAATAAGCCAGACAGGAAAATGCTTTTCTCACCTATAGGTATTTTCTTTTTGTATTTTAAATGTATATTTTATAAAGCATGAATGTTATTTTATTGGACAATTTTATATCTTGCTTCTTATGGTTACTTAAGATAAGTTCTGTATCTTTAAAATTTTTCTTAAAAATTTTTATGTGTAAACCTCATTTAAACATTAACGCAACTCACCAGAGTGACTTTAAGATTCTACTGTGATTAAATTTTGAATGGCCTAAATGTTTACTGCTCAAATAATGTGGAGAATATAAACATTATGAAAAAATAATTTTCTAAAATTTAGAACAGATAGGCAGGAATGGGGATTATTGGGTGAATGATTATGAATTATTGACTCAATTGTTTAAAGTGGTACCAGTTTACCTCCCCCTCTCCCTCACAGTGCACTGAGGGTCTTTTTTATCTTCTGTGTTCTACCTCATGCTTTCTGCTCATTTGAATATTCAAATGTATTTTAACAGAGTGGGGTTAATTTGCAACAACATGGATAGACATAGAAGGTATAATGTTATATGAAATAAGTCTGTCAGAGAAAAAGAATTATCATATGATTTCACATAATAAAAAAAGAAAGAAAAAAGAGAAAAACAACCAACCAAACAAACAAACAAACAAAAACAGACTGTGAAATACAGAGAACACACTGGTGATTGCCAGAGGCGCGATGGAGGGGGGATGGATGGAATAGGTTAAGGGTGATTAAGAGTACACCTAAATTGATGAGCGCTGAGAAATGTATAGAATTATAAAATCATTATATCATATATCAGAAACTAATATAACACTGTTATACCTCAATAGAAAAAAAAAAAGGTGGGTCTAAATGAAACTTGAAATCAACTCAGGCTCTTTTCTTCTGTGCAAAACTTCTAGCTAATGAGCTGAACATGTTTCTTAATGCTCTTTTTTTTTCTTGCTGTTTCCAGCAATACCAGCAATGTTAATCCCTTCACTTGAAGACATATTGCTTCCAAGAGCTGTCTGATAATCAGGATGCCACAAATCATGATGCTAATGCCACAGGAGAGTAGAGGGGGTGGGTGACATATAGACCTGTGGTTGTGCTTGCTGCTTCGTCCCTGAAACCTCTGTGAGAGGCAGACGGGGCGGACATTGTTATCCACAGTTTATACTGAAAGATGCTTTATGCCCAGGACCAGGGAAAGTCAATGATATATAGGTAGCAGCTATGTCATTCACAGTCTTCTTCCTCTTCTTCTGGAAAGCACTCCACCATCAGCATTTATTCATTTTTATTATACATCTATTTTTTCCTGGGGCCTTGAATGACTTTCACGTCAAAGTGAAAAAAAAAAAAAGAAAAATACAAGGCTGGGCAGATTCATGAATAGCACCGCTTACCTGGGAATAGAAGACCAATGAGGTGTTTCAGAAATGACCCCTACGTGGTTTGCTAATTGACAAATAAATCTCTCTGGGGTATCTCTTGCAATGTACGAGCACTGAGGGTGAATCCTTGCCTTTGGCCAGAGGATGAAAGAGCAGTGGAGGCAGGGTCTGGGAAGAGCCGAACTCCCTCACCGACAGGGCTGTGGTCCCAACAGGACTCCTCACTGGCTCCCTGGCTCTCACCCTGTCCAGTGCCAACGTCCCACCTCCAGGCTCTTCCTTCTGCACCTAAGGAGGTGGCAGAGGGTCTTGCACAGGGATTTGTTCCTTCCCTCAGCCCTCTGTGACCAGTGGTTCTTGTATTCATGATGGAAACTTCCGTGCTTGGCTTTTGAGTCCTTCATAATCGGCTACTCCAATATATAGAAGTTTATTTCCTACAGTTTCTCATCAATGCTCTCTCTTTCCTAGCCAGGCCTAGATGCTTCACTGTTTCTGGGAATCACTCTGGGCATACCCCACTCTACACTTGTTCATCCTATGTTGCTCCCAGAACAGCTGAGCTCTCTTCCACTCTGACCTAGCCCCAAGCCAGCCATCCTTTTGCAAACTCACAAGCATTCTGAATCAGGATGAGACTCAAAATATTCAACCGCTTCTCAGAGATGGAGCAAAGGACTGGAGCCCCGGGGCTGGGTCAACCACAGACCCTTGAGTTGTTGCTTTATGGGGATTCCCAGTGAGAAGTAGAGATTTCAGGGAGCCTCTCAGGAGCTTTAGGGCAGTGGCCAAATAGCAAATAATTAGGACGTTTCAGAAGTTTACACCCATCATTAGGGTAGACTAGGTGAACCTACTGCATTCCTGCCCTGCCTGTGTCAACCCCAGCGGGTTGTCTGTGACTCCATGGAGCATAAAGCCATGGGCAATCCTGGCTTCGGGTCCAGCCTGCATAGAAGAAGTTGCTGTGACCCATAAGGAGAATCTACCATGGGTTTGGGAAAGGTGTACTGATGAATGTGCTGTGACTCCTGCTTTATCTGACCACCCCAGATCCCACCTTCTCTTCAGAGCACCTTTGTCCAATCAGCTCCTTTATGTTTCTTTACTGTGACCCTCACATATACACAACATGACACAAGTCAGCATGTGATAGCAGCAGCAGCAGCAGCAAAATATAGTTTATTGAGTATCTACTGTGCTCCTAGCAAATGATCTTTGCCTTCAATGGATGGGAAACTGTAAGCCTTTCTCTTCCCCAGTATCCACATACTGGGCATTGAGTCCCATTTCAGAACTCAGAATTAGAAGCTGGTGGACTTACTTTGTCTGTGTCTCTGTATGTACTTTCTGCTCTCCTGGCCACCATTTTGATGGCCACCCTTCCTCGTCTCCTCTCACTTGCCTTCATGGTTTGACATATATTTTTGTTCCTTTTGCCAATTCATCTAGCAATTATCAGTGATTCTCTCAGTGATTCCATTTGGTCTTATAGCTTCTTGCTTTCTTAATTTGACTATAGCCTTGCCCTCTCAGCAGTAAAGCCAAGAGTGCTTTTGGCTGCCATGCCCCCAACCACTGAAAACTATCGGCAGGACTCAAAAATACTTTTCAGGAGTTAAGCAGGAGAAATCACAGGGCTAATGAGTTCAGGAAAGCCTTCCTGAATGTGCAAAAAGTTGATGTAGGTTTTGAAGAAAGACATCTCTTAGGACAATTTGGAGGTAATAGGAAGGCATTTCAAGCAGGAGCATGGAAACTCAAAGTGGAATGAATGTAGTATTTCTTGGAAACGATGTTTTATTCTAGTCCAGTTTTTTGCAAGTGTTTCTCTTTTCACTTAAACCTTAAGTATTTTGTAACTTTCACAAGCTAAACCTACCTTTATGTGTCACTCAGTGTTGAAATGTACATCATGAAGGCACTATATTGAGGAAGTGTATAATCTTTGAAAGCGATAAGATTAAATCCCAGCATCATCACATAATAACTACAGAATCTG
This sequence comes from Suricata suricatta, assembly GCF_006229205.1. NCBI lineage: Eukaryota > Metazoa > Chordata > Mammalia > Carnivora > Herpestidae > Suricata > Suricata suricatta. The sequence continues at coordinate 102,765,045 of NC_043702.1, forward strand.
GACCAAGTTACTTGACCCCATCATGCTTCAGTGTCACCATCCGCAAGGTAGAGCTACGAAATACCTACGTTATAGATGCATGGTGACTCCCGCGGTATTAGAGGCAGTGAATCACTAATAGCTAATCATAGTGTTATTTTTATTCTTCCACTTTGCTCACTGTTTCTCATTGTATGTTCCCCATGAAGACCATAGTCCTACGACCTGTCTATCCTCGGCAAACGGCCTTCTACAAGAACAACTCTAAAGATTTTAAGTCAGTGTTGCTCATATTTTAGGAGGCATATACCCCTTGAAGAATATAATGAAAATGATGAGCACACTTTATTTTGCATAACATTTTTTGCAGCACGTAGATACCCCTGAAATCTATCTATGGACAGTAAGTTAAGAGCTCCAGATTATATTTTAGATTAAAAAAATAGTACATAAAATCAAACCGTTTCCACATCTTTATATGTTCCTAATATTCTTATGTAAATTTTCCTTCTTGAATCACCAGAACCTTGATAAGAAGGGACCTGACACTGAATCAGTTCCATGTGTGACAGCTGAGAGGGCTTCTTAGAACCTCTTTACTTTGTGTCACAAGATTTAGAAACTACTCCTATCTGCCAAGATGAGGTTGTTTGAAAAAGAAATATATGTGTGTGTGTGTGTGTGTACATATATATATACTAACATATACTACTATGTAGTAGTATAACACATACTATATTTATATATGTATATGTATGTGTATATATATATATAGTATAATATATACTATTTTTTAGATTACATTAAAAGATGTTAGCTAGTAGAAGGTGGTTAACTGCTAATATGGGCAAAAGAGGACTTAAGGATCCAGAAAGAGCAAGTTGCAAAAAATCAGGTACTTTCTCTAGGCTGAGGGAGACTAGACTGAAGGAACTAGGCACTAGGAGAGCGCCCCCTGCCGGCCTGCAAGGCTGAGATTCACACCTCTTCCAAGAGGGTGGTTACCAGGGGACAAGGCAGTCCGCAGGTAACCATGAAGCTGGCCGGGCAGCGCAGGTCTAAGTTGCCTGCGGGAGCTGCCACCTTTGGGGAAAGTGTGAGCTAAGGGCACAGCTGGAACTCAACTGTGCAGAGATCCCTGGGCTCCCCACTGACTATCAGTAATGCAGGACGGGAACCCAGAAAAGTCTCCCAAAAACTATCTCCTTGCAGTGGCCCTCTAGCGCCCTCTACTGGCAGACCCTAACATTCAGGCAAGAAATGTTCACAGGGTCCAATTCCAGGGTCAAAAGCAGGGCAGAGGAGGGGTGGCTTTGGAGCTGAAACTCAGAAATGGGTAACTGGAACGCTCTCTAATCTGTTTTCTTCCTTTTAAAAGGAAGGCTAAAAACCACAGGCACTGGACATCTGGAAGAGCGGGCAGGGAGGCACGGGCATATTCATGGTTTCAAGTCACCTGGCCATAGCTTTGGGCAAACACCGGTGTTTGAGTACAAACTCTTCAGTACAGGCGCAGGCTTATGTGAGTAGGGAAATGTTAATTTATTTAACTTTTTCATTACTTATTGCCTCAGTAGAAAATAGTGAAAATACTCTTATTCTCTTTTATGGGCCCATGTAATTTGTTACATTATAAGGAATTTCTCATACTCAGAAAGTCTGGGCCTTGCTGTAGGTAGACTTGAATGTGAATCACCCAAACAATTTACCCTTCTGATGATGGTAAATCCACCATGCTGCAACTCTCACAAATTTTTCTCACCTTTCACCTGTTTCTCATGCAACTCACTGCCCTCGTTTGAAACAGTTTTATTTCTTTGCCATCTGTTTCCACATTTTTCTCTAAGGTCCTAGTTCAGCTCCTCATTCTCTCCCTATGTTGGCCCATGTGGTTATCCATTCTCCCCCATGGTGGTCAATTCTTACTTCCGTGTCCTCCCTGACAGCAAGGCCGAAAATGTACCTGCTTCTGCCAAAGAACCAGCCCTTTGAAGGACATTTATATTTCTCCTTATTGCACCAATACAGTCCAGGAGCCAAATAAACACATTGTCTTTTTAAAATAATAAGGATAATTTAAAAGTGAGAAATAGATTGACTAGACCTTTAAGAAAGGTACCCAAAGATCAAGAACAAAGCCAACTGGACACATTCAACCTCCACATGCCACAGTTGATGTGTCTGAGAGAAATCTTAGTTCTGACCAGATTTGGGCTGAGGGCATGCCCTGAAACCTACAGTTTAGCTCAGTTACAGATGACCCTGTGGGGGGAGCGTATAAACACAATGTGGTTTTGTGGAACACCGCAAAGGCATAGCTGAGAATTGGACCCCAAGGGTGGAGCGTTCAATGCCAGCTTCTCAAGGTGAACGGAAGATCCAGTGGCCCCAGAGATGCTCTCAGTTTTAGAGGCTTTGGTGAATGTCCGTCATTCTGTGTGCACGGGCAAATACAACGTTTCCTACAGAAACAATAGCAAGAGCCTGTCTTATATTCTTCCAGGGGACTAGAAAGCATGTGAGTTTTACCACACTTTTAACAGTGTGATGAAGGGCAAAAACTGTTAAGACAATTCAAACATCTTTTTGTTTTCCTGTTTTTACTTACAAAATTTAGTGTTTATAACCAGGGTATGGCCATTTATAGCACAGATGTCCAATTTTAGTGCTTTGTGACCCAGGTAACCCTACAACCTCATACCCCCTACAGGGAGCAGTGGGTCTCCTGTTTTATAAAAACGTGAGACAATTAGGGTTGATACCGCCCTGGGAAAGCATGAGAGTCACAATCCTTCCACCAATGTAATTAAGCATAGGAACCAATAAGTATCTTAGAAAATTACATATAGTTTTTTTATGTCTATTTATTTTTGAGAGAGAGAGAGAGAGAGAGAGCGAGCGAGCGAGCAGGAGTCGGGGAGGGGCAGAGAGAGAGGGAGACACAGAATCTGAAGCAGGTTCCAGGCTCCGAGCTGTCAGCACAGAGCCCAATGCAAGGCTAGAACCCACAACCACGAGATCATGACCTGAGCTGAAGTCAGATGCTTAACCGGCTGAGCCATTCAGATGCCCCAAAATTGATATTTTTTATATTTATTTATTTATTTGAGGAAGAGAGAAAAAGTGTGGGAGAAGGGCAGAGAGAGAGAGAGAAAGAGGGAGAGAGATACAATACCAAGCAGGCTCCATGCTGTCCACACAGAGCCCCACGCAGGGCTCAAACTCACGAACTTTGAGATCATGACCTGAGCCAAAGTCAAGAGTTGGGTGACCAATTGACTGAGCCACACAGGTGCCCCTAAACAATGATATTTAATTTTCACTTTTCACAAGAGAATTTGGGGGTATAGCTCAGTAGTAGGACATTTGACTACACAAAAGACTTCCTGGTTACAGACTATAGGAAATTTGGAAAATATGCAAAAGTAGAAAGAAAGAAAGAAACTGATCACCTGCATTTCCATTAAACAAAGGCAGCCATAAATACTATGCCAGTGTAGATTTTCCAGTCTCCTTTTTATTAAGTTTATTTATTTATTTATTTTAAGAGAGACGGAGACATTATGAGTGGGGGAGGGGCAGACAGAGAGGGAGAGAGAATCCCAAGTAGGTTCTACACTGTCAATGCAGAGTCCAACCTGGGGCCAGACTCAAAAGCTGTGAGATCGTGGCCCGAACCGAAACTGAGTTGGACACTTCATCGATGGAGACACCCAGGCTCCCCTCCAATTTTTTTTTTAAAGGAATATCCTTTCATGTCACTTTTTTTTTCTTGTTTCAACATAGTCTGCAACGAAACTAGTAATTTATTGAACATTTATTATGTGCCAGATACTCTGTCAACTGCTTTTCGTACTTACTTAGTTTAATCCTTGAAATCACCTTATGAAGTGGACAACTATTTGTGGTTTCATTTCACAGTTGGGAAACATGAGTCTTAATGCTATTAAAGTCACTTGCCCAGGATACTATCTAGGAATCCCTATCCCTGACCTTTCTGATGCCAAATCCATGTCCGTCTGCTGTGATATGCTTTACGTACTTGTTATACTCTGCACCAGTCACTGGGTTTCCAAATTTTAGCTACATAACATTACATCATGAAAATGGTGATCAACAAATGTTGAATAAGTGAATGTTGTTTTTTCTTTTAAGAGGACAGAGGACTTATTTGAATTCCCAGTGAGGAAGCTAGCATACTACAGATAGCACATGCTTCATAAACATTTGTTTAAGTCTGTGCTGGGATGACTATACCAATACAGACCTGCAGGGTCTGATTAGCAATGAGATTGTCTCCTCATTTAACACTGGAGCAGAGCAACGTCTTCTGAGGGAGGCTGGTCCTCTGTATCCATAGTGATCTTCACATGTAAGATATCCTAGGCACCACCTACCTCTTAGCCACCTGAGATCGAGAATTAGAAGATGACCTTCCAGGGGCTCCCAGGGGGCTCAGTTGGTTGAGTGTCTGACTTCAGGTCAGGTCGTGATCTTGCAGTTTGTGAGTATGAGCCCTGCATCAGGCTTGCCGCTATCAGCGCGGAGCCTGCTTCTGATCTCTTGTTCCCCTCCATTCCTTCTCTGTCCCTCCTCTGTTTGTGCGCTCTCTCTCTCTCTCTCTCTCAAAAAAAGAACAAAAGAAAATAAAAAAAGATCATCTCCGGGAAGTCTACCTGCACTGATGATCGCTGGGGCTCTGATGTAGCAGTGGCTTGGGCTAATTAGAAACAGCACTGTGTGAGTCAGGAGATGTGGCTTCTCCATCCAACTGGGTTACTAGGTAGTTGGGTAAACTCCACAGTTGATTTCTTCTTTCTAGTGCTATGAGTGAGAAGCATTCTTTACATCATCTCTAAAATACCTCTTAAGGCAAAGAGTTCATTAAGGAGAATTATTTAGCAACCCTCAATCACAGTACTCATTTACAAGAATTTCCATAACCAAATACACAGACTGGCTTGGCGGAAAGAACCGAAATTGATGGTCTTACAGTCTTCTGGAGAGTGGAAGGCTGAGATCAAGGTGTCAGCGGGTTCTGGTTCTCCTGAGGCTTCTCTTCCTGGCTTGCACATGGCCACCTTGTCCTCTAGTGGCCTTTCCTCTGTGTCTCCATGCAACTGTTTTTCTGTGGGTCCTATATCCCTCTCCTTTTAGAGACACCAGCTAGATTGGCTTAGGGCCCACACTAACAGCCTCATTTTAACTTAATCACATCTTCAAAAGTCTCATGTCCAAATACACTACCTCAGAATGGACTAGAGTCTCAACATATGAATTCTGGAGGAATAATTCAGCTCATAACAATTGCTTAAAATGTTATTATCCTAAGACCACTGGAAATGCTTGTATCAGTTATCTATAATCTCCTCTGGACCCTCAACAAAACGGTAACATAGGGATGAGAACCCCCAGGAAGTAGTTAGGGACCCAGGCCATTCCATCCTTCACGTAAGCCATTCTTACTCTGTGGTTTTTTATCCTGAGGGTCCCAGTAGGCTTCTGCAACTTGACGTATCATATCTACATGCAAGGCTGCCAACGAGGAGAAAAGGCAGAGGCCAAAGGAGTGTCCCTGAGAGCTAAGTCAGCTCTTTCTTGAGACTTCCAGGAAGTTCCAGTTAATGCGTCTGCCCTGTCATACCTCATAGGCAGACTAAGTCACCAGGCTACACAGATCTGCAGGGGGAGTGGTTGAGCACATTGTTGCCTCCAGTTCATTGGCATTTCACTACTGGGAAGGCAAGGAGATTGCATTTTGAGTAGGGAACTAGGGGTCTCTGCCCAAATCTCTTTGAACAATAAAGGTCAGTACATGAGAGGTCTCTTATAAAAAGTGATGCAGATTCGACTTCAGTGTCAAGGTCTATCATCACCATTACAATGGCACTCTAACGGTCTAGATTTGTGCTGTCCCATTTGGTAGCCACTAGCCATGTGCAGCTGTTGAGCAGTTGAAATGTGGTTAGATCAAACTGAGATGTGCTAGAAAGGTAAAAAAATAAAATCTCCATTTTAATATTGACTTCATGTTAAACTAATGTGAATGTATTGCGTTAAATAACCTAATATTCAAGTTAGATATTAAGGTAATCTCTTTCATTTCACTTCTTTCTTTTTAATATAAGTACCAAACAATTTTACATTACATGTATGGCTCACATTATGTTTCTGTTAGACAGTGCTGGTATTCCCTATCCCAAATATATGTAATCCAGTTTCTGCTTCTATTTTTTAAAGTTACTTTTCCAGAAAAGTTTTAAATTGCTTAATCAGGGATACCAGCAATAATCAGAATTAAATATGTTTCTTCTCATGTCTAAATCATAATTGAGGAAAATGAGAAGCTGGCTTTTATGATGTATTCATTACTGAGCTATAAATTTGCCTAGTGTTCCAGGCCAGGTAGTGGGCCTTGCCCTTTGCACGTCCTTGCTACTTTTCAGTCTCTACCTGGGATGCACAAAGCCTATACTAGGTTTTCAGAGCTGAGAACATTTGTTTCTCACTACTGTGAATTTAGTATAAAAAAGCACCATGTGTGTGCATGTGGAGTAGAAAGTTGCTTTGGTTGTGGGCCAAGTTTGTAGAATAGAATTTACGCAAAGGAAAAATTGCATACATGTACACACATGTGTGTGCACACACACACACAAACAACACCTTCTTTTGACTTTCCTATGGTAATCACTTGTTACCTTTGCCTACTTCAGTAGACATGTAACCCAAAGATTGCAATAGAAGGGACAAACAATTCTGAAATTATTCATGTGTGGGAATCATTTGAAAAAAATACTAGTAATTGGGTTTTACCAGTTGCTTCTATTACTACTTGGGTTAACTGCTATTATTTCTTTTTCTCAATAATCCACACGAATGCCTTTGATAGCAGTTACTAACCCTCGATATTATTGTCATGAAAAATTTCCAATAGTACTTGGAAAACTATTAAAACTCATATTGTAAAAGTATTAATTTTTCATTTCAAACACATTTGAAATGGAAAAAAATTAATTATGTAAGTAAAAATCATACTTCCACAACCCAGATGAAGCCACCATTTTGCAAAGTGGCCTCTGTTCTATCCCTGCATATTTAGTCAGGTATATTTTATCTGAATCGTACGTGCAATTTGTATTCTGTTCATTTCTTTTGATGTTATATTAAAAGCAATTGTCATGCTTACCGTAAACATAGTTATTAGTGGTGTCATATGAATATACCATAATCTACATAACTGTTCTTTTAATTTTAGAGCCTGATTTGTATTATTATAAACTAAGGCTGCTTAGTGTGTAAATTTTGGTTTAATTTCAGATTGTTTTTCGAAAATATATTTTTAGATGTGGAACTGAAGTGTCAAAAAGGATTATTAATATTCTTAAGCTTTCTTGATTCATATTTCCAACTAGCCTTGCATAATATTTGGAAATGGAAATTCAAGCATGGAGTTGTTCAAGATATTTGCAAATAGAAATTCAAGTGTAGAGAAATTCAGGGTAGGGTTATAGCTTTATCTTCTACCTTAAAACTGAGAGGTTATCAGTTTAATCATGGGTCTGTTTGTCGTTCCCTTCCACTGCACAGCTCGCAAGGACCTCTCCTAGGGTTTGTTTCTAGGTGACAGACACCAGTATTTGCAAAAACTGAAACTCAGGTGGGGGTACTCACGTTTGATACACAGAGAAGAAGCATGGAATATGGGGCCAGAAACAGAGACACAGGGCAGAAAGCCAGTGCTGACTGAACAGCCAAGGAGCTGAAATTGGGAGCCAATAGGCTTGGCGTGGGATGCAGGGCAAAAGAGGCAGTGAAGAGGGAATGTCTGAGACCAAAGGCAGCATGTGACTCTCAGTGGATCCCTGTTTACTGATAGGGACATGTAGCCAGATCGTGGACAGCCAGAGAAGAGGGTGCTGTGGGAAAGCACCCTCCAGCACACCCACAATGGAACATTCCCTTCAATATTAAAGAGGCTTCTCCCTAGGTGTCCCTCAGATGAAACCTGACAGACATGAGTTATGTCCTTGAAGGCCTTCTTTGACAGAAACAAAATGTTGCCTGCGTAGACTAATGCCAAGCCTCTCCTCTCCCTTAAATTCCAAAAGCGCATCACGACTTTCTTCTCAGGGATCGTCTCCCTCTTCTTTCTCACCATCCACCCCAATCCTGTTCCCACTCCCACTCCTGCCTGCTTATCATCCAGCTCAAAGGTACTTCGTGAATCCTTCTCACATGCTGTCCCAGAGACTTTGGCTTCTCTCTTGTGGCACCTAATCATAGTTGCGATGACACGTTCCATGTCCCTTGCCCAGCGTGGTGTGAGCTTTGGGTGGGCGAGTTCGCATCCTGTCTGTCTCCTGGGCTGATTCCTTGCCATGAAGACTGAGCCTGGCCCATGTGAATGACTTAATACGTTTCTCATAAATAAAAAAAAAAACAAATACATATATACATACATACATACATAAAGGAACTTATCTTTGTCTAAATATAAACAAACAGGCAAACAACCCTTGATTTGGCCTCTTGCTCCTCCTAAGTTTGTGAATCAGAAAGACAGCCTTAGCTAAGAGAGCAGCCTTTCCTCTACATTTGCCGAGAGCATGCCAGTCAGTCGTGGGAGTTTTCAGACAAATCAAATTAGAAATGGTTGTACTCGTTTGGAAAATCAAAAACTGGTTTTGAAATCTTTCCCCACAAATTAGATTGAATCAAGATCATTTTCCCCCAGCTTATAAATGCTTGATTGGCTTTGTTTGATGCCTAGTGATTGAAACTCAGCCTTGCGCTGCTAGCTTTATTTTTTTTTACTCACCAGGGTGTTGTGATGTCTGAATGATGATTAAAAACAAAACAAACACCCACAATGAAAATGCTTTGTAAATAACAGCTCAGCACAGTAATATAACCCTTAGAAGTGCACATTTAGGATACTCTAAAACCAGTTGAAATAAGCAGAACCTCAAGATGGGTCTGCTCTATTCCCTTGAGGTCTTAAAAATTATTTTTCTAGTGGCACCTGGGTGGCTCAGTCAGTTAAGCATTTAATCATGACTCTTGATTTTGGCTCAGGTCATGATCTTACAGTGCATGGGTTCGAGCCCTGCTTCTGGCTCTGTGCTGACAGCTTAGAATTCTCTCTCTCTCTCTCTCTCTCTCTCTCTCTCTCTCTCTCTCTCTGCCCCACCCCCACTCACTCCTTCTGCCTCTCTCTCAAAATAAATAAACTTAAAAAAATGGTGTTCTTGTACAGCAAGACAGCCATTCCTGACATACCATCTCTACTCAGGACCCAAGGAAAGGATGTACCAGGACTTGGCTGTGACATTTGAAGAGTCCCAGTGGGAGTTGATTTGTCACCAATCGTCATCTCCCCTAGTTACTCACTTAGTCTCTTTATCTAGCTGCTGCCTTGTTCCCCAGACTAGATTCAGATTCATCCTGACTTTGGTCAGGTTCTGTTCCCAGCCTGCCTCCACCAATGACTACAGGTTTCTTGTCAACAGATGAAGACTGGTCTACTCTTTGAATGCCTTTTGTTTTTTCCCTCTCTTTTTCTGCAGGGGTGGACAGGGGTATTCTCAGATGAGTGACAGCTAGATGTCCCCAGGGCCAAAGGCTTTGGATCCCAGATCTGGTAGATGGCTTTCTGGTTCACGCCACCCTTCCAGCTAAAGCCAATCTCCTGGGCCTCCACCACCCCCTCCTCCCCATCTGAGACCCAGTGAAGATGTACTCTTGCCTTTGGGGAAGAGTGAACTATGTGTGCCCTGGGGCAGTTCCCTCCCATATCCCTGGGGAACCATTCCAATCATCTATCAGGATTCAAGGCCACAGCATCCCAACGGCCTCAGTTCCATTGCACATCCTGGTGGCCTGTAGGTCCCAGACCAGGACCTAGCAAGTGTCTTACCTCTGTCCTCTTCTTCCCCGTTGACCCCAGGCCAGATGAGGACCTCATTGTTAGGTGAGGAGCAGCATTTGGTGGGTGGAATGAAGTCCTAGAAAAGAGTCAGGGAGTAGAGGCAAACAACCTGATTGAGAATGAGTTAGAGGCCATTGACCTTGAAGGCTCTTCACATGCCTTTTATCTATGACTTCTTTGAGATTGTAATTTAAAGCAGCAGAAGATAACTTTCTGGTGCCTTCCACAAAATAGCCAAATTGCTTGAATCACTACCTCAGACAGGAATAGATGTCTTTGGATAGTGAAATGTGTCAGAAAGAATGTACTTGCCAATCCAAGATAACTAGAAAGAGGTTTTACCTATCATCACTGGTCAAAGTTTGACTGGGAGAAGATGCTGTGAACAGTTTATCCCCAGTGGCCCCTTTAGCCATAACCTGTGTTCTGTGCATGCCACATAAGTAAGTAAGGAACTATCTTGAAACAAAATGGATCCTTTAGCAGAGAGATAAGGTAAGGCAATACCTAGGTAGAAATTCAGGCATAGTTAGCTTTGGTGACTAAGAGCTAAAGTGTGTCATGTACATCCATGACCTCATCTAAAATAAGCAAAGGATTTGTTCAGCTGTGAAATAGGCACAAATTAAGCCACTTTCTTCTCGGTTTTGGTAGCTCCTAATTCTAGTTGGGTAAATTATGGCATTTTCGCCTTGTGCTGTCTGAGTCCTGGCTGAAATACCCAGTGGCCAATGAGAAAACGATGATGACTTGCATGTTTAGCCATGGTTGGCAGACTGGACATCAGTACACGTCAGTCTGTCCCATCTATAACAGACTCACATTTAGACCATGGTGGTGTTTCCTCCATGGTGTCCACGACAGAACAGCATCTTCTGAAGTTTATCCCTCTGGATGAACAAGAAGTCTTGCTTGTGACAGTTCATTTTGTGGTCACATGACAAAGACTTAAATATACAGACACTCCTCGCTCACAAGTCATCAGGAGACCATGGTAATTATGTCATTACTCTAAGAGCTCCTTTTTGTCAAGCCCTCCACCATGAGAGAAGGGTTTTGCTTGGAATTCAGTCAGCATTTGACTAACTTCTGATTTGGTGGCAGAATGATGGGGGCTCATTTGGAAGGGGGTTGCTGCTCAGCACCTGTGTCCTCATTCAGTGTTTTCTTCTGATGTTCGTTGTACAGCCCTTGGATCGGCACCAAGCTAAGCAGATTACATATAATTTCACCTACTTTACTAGCTGCAAGAAATTTTTAAACACCATGAATCCTGGTGCAGTGAAATGTTAACCTAGCAGTTTTTTGTAAAGTATTTATGGATGCTTTTTGTGTTAAGGGGACTAGGGAGAGGAAAATTCAGTCAGTTGGTTGTTGTATCACGCTCAGTATATGTTAAAATTGGGCCTCTTTTAAAATTTTTTTAATTTTAAATTTTTTCAAATGATTATTCATTTTTGACAGAGAGAGAGAGAGAGAGAGAGAGAGAGAGAGAGAGAGAAAGAGACAGAACAGAAGTGGAGGAGGGGCAGAGAGAGAAGGAAGTAGGCTCCAGGCTCTGAACCCGACCCGTGGCTTGAACTCACCAACTGAAAGATAATGACCTCAGCCGAAGTCAGAAGCTTAACTGACTGAGCCATCCAGGTGCCCCAAAAATTTGGCCTCTTTTTTTAAAAAACATACATAAATAAAATAAAACAAATGGCCTTATTTTTAAAAATATGAAACAAAATCATTTTGTTTACTATTTTTGTAATATATATCATCATCTCTGGAGACACGTGCTTTGTTCCTTGTAGTTAGAAAAAATTAGTAGAAGGCCAAGGCGTCCTTCCTTATGACCTGAACCATTATAAAGAAAGGTATTTTCAAATGTAAATATTTGGTTGCACTTCTCATGCCAACAATAAGAATGGTTCAAATGATGCCTGTCTCCCACTCTAAACAGGAGACAGATGATAAGGATGTGGGTGCACTTGGTCTCAGAGACCCTAGAAATGGGGAAGCTGTGGCGACCTTAGAACCATCCAGTCCAAAAGCTTCAGGTTACAAAACAGAAAACTAAGGCTATAGAAGTGACTCACCTCAGATCGCTCCTGGGAGAGCAGAAAAAGAACCATTAGGAACAACACTGGGCGCCTTGCACATGTTCTCATGTGATCCCAAGTCAGCTCTCTGCTGGGATCCTCCTAGCTATAGCAGCCAACGTAAGGACCAGGCGGAATATATATTTTTTCCAGTAAATATTTATGACATGAATCCATTTCTGCCTCAGTTGGACAGTTTTGCTTCCTTCTCAGAATTCAAAGCAAGATGCTCCATTCCCAATTACAAGTGTATTATTGCATAAAGCCTATCCAGGTATTCAAGAGTAGCTAATTACAACAAGGCAGTGTAAGGTATGACAAACGTGTGGTAACACACAATGGAAATATGTAGGTAAATGGTATGGAACACAGACCAATGAAAGCCTGTGGAGAGAGCAGCCACCTTGTGGATGGAAAGATCTGGAAGTGGCTCAAATATGTGGCCCAAGAGGGAGGGAATGGGAAGGTGGGTGCAGATGCCTGAGGAAGCCATTCCTGGTAGAGGCAGAATGACAGGAAATGCAGTTAGGGGGCAGGTTGCCATAGTAACTTTACAAATTGATTGCATGGGTCAACTTGAGGACTTCTGTTTGTTCTCAGTGTGTTTTTACACTCTACTGGGGGTGTACACCAGCCATGGCAGGTGGCAGTCAGTCAGCAGTTAAGGGCCATCTACGCTCTTACCTGTGCGAAGTCCCTTTTCAAGCAGAGAAGAGTAGGACCCATGCTTTATCTCCCCTGCCCTTTCACCCTGCACAGCACCTCCTGTCAATCTGACCTCCAAAATATCTGTTTGCTTTTCTCCCTCTTCCCCTTTGCCATTCCCTGTAGAGCCCTCCACAAACACTTCACTGTTCTGGGCTACTAACTACAATAGCTTCCAGAAGTATGGCCCTTGACCAGTCATCTTTGCACCCTATACACTCCTCTTCCTAAGGACAGCCACCTAGGGATTTATCTGAGACACAATGTGAATGTGTATCTAACCTAGACTCCACAGAAATTTTCCCCTCACCGTCTTTCCATTCTGTTTCTTCTATAGGACCAAGTTCTAGTACCTCATCAGGGTCTAAAGGCTTACATGATTGCGTCTCTTTGTGTCCTTTCCACGTCATCTTCCTGCTGACCTGCTGCCTTTTGAACTGCAGTCAGCTGACCTTCTGCTAGGTCCCTGACTATGCCATGCACCTTTCTGCCTCCCGCCTTAGCAAATGCTTTCCCTCTGTACTCAGCTAACAACACGTTACTCTCCACTTTCCTTCTCCTGTGCTTCTGTAAAATCTCAGTTCCAATGTTGCCTCCCTGAGGAAGCCTGTCCTCACCTTCCAGAATAGAATAGGCTTCCTTTGTGTGAGACAGTGTGCTGCTTCTTTGTAGCAATTAAGAAATAGGGTTTCTTTGCCCTCTGGATGGAGGGCCTCCTTGGGGAAGATGAATCAATGAAAATAGTTTGCTTTCTTCAACACAAACTTGGTTCTTGGGTTTCAAGCCATGGCCATCTGTAGGAGGCCATCAGGCTTCTCCTGACAGGGGACAGTATCAGCTCTTATTGTTTACGGTACCAAACAGTGTTTTTACACAGATACGGGCAGTCTCTCTAAGATGCTCTATGAACAGAACTTTAGGGTTTCCAAGTTCTGTGCTCCATCTGCAGAGATCACTCTTCTGTCTGAGAAAGCTGAGGTGAGAACTTCTGTGGTTTAAGGTTGTAAAGAAAAGGCCATGGTGGATCTTTGAGAAGAAACATGGATATTGTTTGGGGGTCTTTAGTGGACAGATACCTGCTCTCTCTTGGTTCTAGCATTTTTGGGTACCTCACCTTTTGGAGGATGGTCTTGTTTCAACATGAAAGCATAGGGTACTAAGAACTACCATCTGGGGACAAAGGGACATCCTCACTCAGGAAGTCCAGCTACCTGTTCCAGTTGTTGCCTTGGGAGGCCTTGCCACAGTCTTGACTGGGAGCCTCTGGAGAGTCACCATCCCACCAGAACATGGTGGAGATGCCAGGAGAAACACATCAGGTATGAAGGATTTAGGCTCTTCAATTTGAGTGACTTCCTTTTTGAACAATGAAAGACCTTGTAGGTCTTGTAACTTAGGGAGGGGCAAAAGGGACCAGTGACAGTGATACTGACTTCCTTTTGATCTCATCTACAGGGCCAGGGTTGGTTGATTTACCAAGAAGATTTGGCCACAGTGCACTCCTGTGTCATGGTACACTGTACTTACTACAGTCAAAATGTACATTTAAGGACTAATGCAAATGATTAGGATCAGATTTGTCACTTATGTGAGCACATTGATTTACAACCGCTTGAGAAATCTTGAAGGGATGTTGAGTTCTCTAATGAATTCAACATGCAGTGGAATAGAGGGTCTGAGAAATGGAATTTCCTTCTTGGTAGGGCAGTGGTGGCGGGGGAAGTGGCATGAAAGTGGAATTGATGGATTGAAGGGGCACGTAGGGGTAGAAAACAATCTGTAGACTTCCTGCCACTTTCTGTTTTGATGCTATTCTAACGAAGTTGCCTTCTTGAGTGCTGTTTCTATATCATGGTGGGGACTCCTGCAAATGCTGCCTTGAGAAGGCTTCCGAAGTCACCAATGGCTTTATTGTGAAAGATTAAATAATCTGCACTAATTTCAAAAAAATACTTTTGCATTGAGATTATTTTTTTCTTCCTTCTCCTTACTGGGGAGATGAGGTTGGGGGTGGATATCGATGTTTCTCAACACTGTGGCATTTCTGCCAACAGCAAGTGTGGCTGAGATGGGATTATACTCGGAAATGGCACATGGCAGCTGTGTGTTGGAGAGCTGAACTAGAAACACTCACTTGCCAGGAGACCTGGGTCCAATTTGGTGTTGAAGGCATTTCCATCTACTCCCATCTCTCTCCTACTTGTTTGTCCTTGGACTTACCATCAGAGAACACAGCGGGGCTGTGCTCTAACAACAGGAAGCTTTGGGACAGCTCAGGCAGCTTCTCCAGGGCAAAGGCAACCGAGGACAGTGTGAAGGCATGTGGAGGAGAGGAACCTGCAGTGAACCAGGGATACCCCAAAGCATTTCAGCATTGTCCTGGTCCCCAATGACAAAAAGTGTTGATCACTGCACATGACCTTACCTTAACCAGAGAGAATCCCTGAGGCATTTATCTGAATTTCTTGCTACCAGCGATTAGCCAGGACACTTGAGTGTTTTTCAAGGCTTGCTGAGTCCCCTTGCCTATTTCACAAGTACCTGAGCTGAGGTCCATTGGACAATGAGTAGATGAAGTGAGTTGAGGTAGGGGGTTCCAAGGCCTGTCAGATGTGAGTGAATTGATCAGATCAGAGGAGAATCACAGTTTCTTCAGACTCCCATCTCCCATGCCTGTGGATCCAAAGGATCCGCACTCAGAGGAGGGCTTGGGATGAGTCTAACAATGGATTATAAATGACTGGGGGAAACAGGGACCTTTGTATGATCTTCTTCTCTTCCACCTTCCACCCCATCACTGCCTCCCTACTCTTCTTTTTTCTGCATAGCTTCAAACTTTGGATACAGCTTTGCTCTGGAAAATTTGTTACCAGAAGAGGTGATGCTGACTTCAAAGAAAGATAAAGAGGAGGGAATGTTACTGCTATCTCTGGACTTTGTTATAGTAGTGTTTGTGATTTTGCTCCTTCCAAAAGACAGATCTGCCTCAGCCAGTCTGCCATCAGTGGAGATGTTTTCTTTCGTGAAAAAAGGGCACCAGAAAATTTTAAAACATGCAGATTAAAACAATGTATATCATGAGCAAATGGGTAGAATTTTTAGAACGATGGTACCTGGTACAGAGAAAGAACATATCAAAGATTGTGACTAAAAAAAAGAGTTTTCCATGTCAGACAAACAGAATTCTGCTGTCATGGCTAAGGAGGCACATGGCTTTTGTTAAACTGCTTATCCTCCTGAAGCCAGCTTGTGAATTCTTTAAATGGAGGTCGTGTTACTGTGCAGACGCACATGAGATATGTGTATGAGTGCTTAGTCTACTGCCAGGTGTGGTGGGCAGTGTGAACCAAAGCAATTTCTTGATGGATATCAAGGGACTTAACGTTTGGCACATTAACTTCTGGAGCTCTAGCCCAAAGAGAAGGAAACATCTAAACAATGACAGCAAATGATTAGTGCAGGAATATGCTCATAGTAGCATGGTTGATGAGCAGACCTTCAGAAATGTGCCATTGGTATCAGTGTTTGGAGATTGCTGTTTGTTTTCTGAAATGGAAGACTATCATAAACAGGCCTGGTTGGGACATTTTTTTGGACTATGGGAATTTTGGAGTTGAACGATTCACTTGCTCCAGAACTGGGAACTGTCACAGGTATCTAACCCCCATATCTGGCCACCTTGGTAAAAAGTTGAACTCAGGCAGCCGATTAAGCCAGGACATTCCCTCCACTTTTGGAAATCATTGTCTTTTGTGTCAGTGCCTATAAGAGTCTTTAGAAGGCTGAGCCTAGCATCATGCAAAGACAGACCATTCCTGGCCTTGAAAGGAAAGGTTTACAAGGAACCTCCATGATTATTTAGATGAGACTATTGTGTTATGCTACCCGAATAAGTGTGCTGCTTTGTCGTAGGGATTAGTTTGGAGTTTAAAAGAGACAAATGGTAGGGATGGAAAACAGGATGTGGTTGGCTGCTGGGTTTGCGAATCAAATTCCAAATGGCTTTCATAACATAACACCTATTCATGATTCATAAGGTATTCCAGGCTCTCTCTGTATCCACCTAGCAGAAGTGACTCTAGCACATGGCTACCTGGCCACAATTACACATTTCTTTATTGTCCTGTAACTGCCTGGTGTAAACGCTTACTCTAATCATCCTCAAATATGTATCAGTTTCCCCTCACTTAGGCAAAGGATAATCTTCTTCTGTGTCTTCCTGGTTCTAGTCTATGCACACATAATATTCCCCATCTCTAGTCTTCCCACCACCCCACCCCCAACCCGTGCTGCTGAAAATCCTCTTCATAGCTTAAAATCTGTCCACTATCATTTTATTTTTTCTAAGCTTTAGTGGTAACTTTAACAAACATAAAGGGGCTTTTAAACTTTGCCTGTCTCACAGCCTCCATGGCTCCTGCCCCCCACCTCCCACCCCACGTGATGTTCAGAAATAACAAGTTCCCTGTAATCCCCAGGAATACCATTTTGCTAATTTATCCAAATCTTTGCACATGATGTGCCATTTATTTGCTGAAAAGCCTGTCCGGGCACACTCACTTCTCCCCTTCTCCACTTCCTTCGAGGAAAGCATCCCCTCCCTTGTGAAACCTTTGCTTGTATAGTTATTTCTTCTACCAGGCTCCCCTGGGATCTTTTGTGTCCCTCCCTCTTCTAGCACATTCCACATTGTAGCAAACTTGTTTCATGTGTATCTCTCTAAACGTTGTCCCCTGCTTGGCCCATGGTTCACTTGCAGCACATATTTATTCAGTGGATGGATGTCATTGTTTTCCTGTCCGATTCCTTAGAAAGTGTTGCCAACTGGGGTCTCTGATGGCCTTCTTGCAGATAACGCTCCAGAAAACAGGAGTGGAGACAATCTCACAGGTGTATCTGAACAAAGCTGACGTATTTCTTTCCCTTTAAGATCTTGCTGCTGAATGTTCTGAATTTTCAGGAATGTTCAGGAATGATCCTGAAATTAAGGTCAGCACTGGTGGTTGTTTATATCAGCTGTCAGATTGCAGAATAAAAAATGGCTTTTATATGTTTGATTTTTATTGTTTTCCAGGGCAATGTCACTTTTTCCTGCTCCGAACCACAAATTGTTCCCATCACATTTGTCAACTCCAGCAGCAGTTATCTGCTGCTGCCCGGCACCCCCCAAATTGATGGGCTTTCAGTGAGTTTCCAGTTTCGAACATGGAACAGGAATGGTCTGCTTCTGTCCACAGAGCTGTCTGAGGGCTCGGGGACCCTGCTGCTGAGCCTGGAGGGCGGAACCGTGAGACTCGTGATTCAGAAAACGACGGAGCGCACAGCTGAAATCCTCGCAGGTACGGTCCCCTGGCAGCCGCTAGCTCCCTTGCCTGTTCGGCCAAGTCCACATGTTTGCGATTTTTACTAAGCATAGAGAATCCAGCTCCGGGATGGGGGATGACCCCAGTACACAGATTTACTCTACATCTGAAGAGGCAACATTTAAAAAATATTTTTAATTTTTAGAATGTTTATTTATTTTTGAGAGAGAGATTGGGCAAGAGAGACAGAGACAGAGCAAGCAGAGGTGGGGCAGAGAGAGAGGGAGACATAGGATCCAAAGGAGGGTCCAGGCTGTGAGCTGTCAGCACAGAGTCTGATGCTGAGCTTGAACTTGTAAACTGTTAGATCGTGACCTGAGCTGAAGTTGGATGCTTGAATGACTGAGCCACACAGATGCCCCTGAAATGGCAACATTTTTAACTTTTTTAATAAACAAAACAAAACAAAATACCACTGAATTGAGATGTAACTTTTGAACTTTTGACCAGTCTCTTAATTCCCTTATTCCTCGTCAGACTGTTGGAGAAGTGGGGATAAGAATTCCTATCTAAGTGTAACATGGTATAGACCATTTACAGAGCACTTTGCTAGGTCTCAACAGACACGGCCTTTACTATATCATCTCTTCATCATGCCCGTTGAAGGAAAGTATTTTGTAGGTACTTTATAGAGGAGGAAATGAAAAGTCACAGAAGCTTAGGAACTTCCAAAATCACATGTTAACTGGGGCGCCTGGTGGCTCAGTCAGTTAAACTTCTGACTTCAGCTCAGGTCATGATCTCATGGATTCAAGCCCCACTCTGGGCTCTGTGCTGACAACTTGGAGCCTGGAGGCTGCTTTGAATTCTGTGTCTCCCTATCTCTCTGCCCCTCCCCCTCTCATGCCCTGTCTCTGTCTCTCAAAAATAAACATTAAAAAAAAGAGAGAGAAAACATATTCTGAAACAAAACAAAATCACATGTTAATAAGTGATGGAATTATAATTTTATCCTGAATTTGTCTGACTTCAAAGGCTGTGGTTTCCCTGTATACCACACACATGAATATGGACTTTTTACAGCCACCACATTTTATTTCAAGTAAAAATTAGTGAGTTTTAAGAAATATGTTTTTAACATATGTTTGTGAGGTGCTATGTAAATACTGATACTTATGGCATCTAGATACAGCAATTTTTAAAGTTTATTTTATTTATTTATTTGGGGGAGTGCAGAGAGAGACAGAGAGAGAATCCCAAGCAGGCTCCACACTGTCAGTGCAGACCCCTACACGGGGCTCAATCTCACCACCTGTGAGATCCTGCAATACCAAAGAGTCAGATGCTTAACCAACTGAGCCACCCAGGCACCTCATAGGTATGGTAGTTTTTTTTAAATGGCCCTTGAATTGCTGAAGTTTGGAAAACACATATTTGGTAACATGATAAAGGTTCTAATATGCAGCAGTATGGAATATATTTATGGATAAGTCACATTTTTTCAAACTCTGACTTTTCATTTGCTGTTTCTACAACATGGAATGGCAGAACTTTCTCCCGCTTTCTCTATCTGTTATCTTACTGTCTCCTGTCCTTCCAGAAGCAGTACTTACTGCTTACCAGGGTTAGACCATGTGCCAGGCATTATATTAGGGGCTGAGTCCTGTTTCTCGGTCAACACATCATTTGAAAAGCCTTCCTGCTTTAAGGTCTGAATCACATCCCCTCCTCCATGCACCCTGAGCCAATTTCCATCCTGGATTACACTATATTGCATTTTTCTTTAAATGTCTTTCTTCCACTGGCCTGCAAGATTCATTATCCAAATAAATTAGACAAAATTGACTTAAATAGTAAAGGACTTACTACCTAGGATCAGGTCAGACTGTGGGAGAACCTCGTATGCCAACAAGTGAACAAAATAATCCATTGAACCCCTGGCACAGCAGGAGAGCCTGGGTCTGGAACTATTTTCCTCACTGTTCTATGTCCCTGAATAAACTTCTTAACTTAGTCTCATTTGTCAGCGAGAGTATATTAGTTATCTATGGCTGGGTAACAAACCGTACCCAATCATAGTGGTTGAAAATGTTAATTGTGTGCTAATTTATAAGAGTCAGGAATCCAGGGGCGCTGTGACTGGGCGATTCTGTCTGCAGCCAAGATGGTCACAGGGGCTCCCTCCATTTCGAAGTTCGACTCTGGCTAAATCTGCTGCCAGGCTCACTCAAAACCCACTTCCAAGCTTATCCCCTGGCCTCTCCAGAAGGCTGCCTCATGAAATGATAACCCTTTTATCCCAAAATGAGTGACTCAGAAAAAGAAAGAACTCTCAAGACAAAAACCATTGTCTTTTTAAAGCGTAACCCTGGGAGTGGTGTTCCTTCACTGTTACACGCTCTGTTCAGTAGAAACAAGTAAATACGTGTAGGTATTGCCCGAGCCAAGGGGATTATACAAAGCTGTGGGTATTAGGAGTTGGGGATCATTGGGGACCATGTCCGAGTTTGCATATGACATGAGATGGAAAAACATAAAAACCATTTTTACATAAGGAGATGTAATGGTAATGGTGATTCACTGACATAATGCAGCTGAAATCCCAAGCTCAGTGTTGAGAAGCTATTTAGCAAATTTCTCTCCTTTCCATACTGACTCAAGACCTATAGCTAGAAGGGACCTCCCTGCACAGAGTCCTAAAAGCTGAGCCAATTTGTACAGGCACAGGACTTTTACAACATTTATAAAATTTCCAATAATGGAGGTGAGTTCATCACTTAAAAACATAATATTTTTCATGTCTAGAGTTATAAAATTCATCTGCAACTCTCCCTGTTTGAAAAAGAAAAATGTGAGCTGGTGCTAGGCTGTTTCTCTCTCTAATCGGCGAGATGTTTGAGAACAGAGACTTGTTGGCCTGAGGTCAATAATGCAGTTTTAATATAGTTTAGGCCCTGGCGGCACTTTGCTCTAAAGCATCCAGGTGCTGTCTGTATTATTAAGCACATGTCAGGCCATTAAAACACGTTTATGACTGAGAGAGTCTGGTGAAAGCTGCCATGTTACCCAGCTGTGTAAAGGGGGGGGGGAATCATTCGTTATTTCAGACCTGTCTCTCAAAAAATGAAACGAGTAAAAGGAAGTTTTAAAAATGTACTGACTGGATTCTTGAAGTCTGTCTCAGAAAACTCTTGCTTTATTCTTTCCCCACGAAGAGTTTCTGAATTTTGGAAAACTTGAAATTCTTTCATTTCAAATTTGAAATGGAGTTAGACTTGGTGTCTGCTGGACTTTTTCTACCTGATGAGGGGGAAGACCAGCAAAAGAAAAACAACCAACCAACAAAAAGTCCAACAAAGCTAGTTTTCCCATTCCTTATACTTCTCGGGAGACTTGTTTTCAAGAGATCATAGTGGCTTTGCAAGGGATGACAGCTCCATATGAGAAATTAGAAAGTGATGATTGTCGTCCCAATAATGTTGGAGGCCCTCTGGAGCCACCCTGGACACATGGTATGTCCTGGGAGACAGTCAGTAGCAAAGCCACTCTTTGTTAGTGGGGCAGGGAATCTGGATACTTAACAATTAATTTGAGACTAGGTCAGGTGTTTCTACTGTCTAAAAGAGGAGGTAACTCCAATGGAAACAGGCAGAAACATTCACTTCTGTTTCCAGAGTTTTGTACAGGGTGCGTGGCTTTTTGCTTCAGAAGTGCAAACTAAATGCATCCTTGGCGCCTGGGTGGCTCAGTCAGTTAAGTGTTCGATATCAATACAGGTCATGATCTCATGGCTTATGGGTTTGAACCCTGCATCGGGCTCTGTGCTGATGGCTCAGGGCCTGGAGCCTGCTTCAGATTCTGTGTCTCCCTCTCTGTCTGCTCCTTCTTGGCTCTAGCACTCTCTCTCTCTCTCTCTCTCTCTCTCTCTCTCTCTCTCTCTCAAAGATGAATAAACATTAAAAAAAAGACTAAATGCATCCTCAAAGTAGAAAGCATCTGAATTTAGTTGTTCAAAGGAATGAGGTTTTTGGAAGGTGAAAGATAACAGTGTAACCCCTCCCTTATATTTTTCTCTATTTTCTGTTTTTGTCATCTCCTTTCTTTAAAGTCTTATACTTGTGGATATGAGGAGAAGTTGAGGACGTCCTTTCACTGTGGGTGATGTGATAGTAGGATCCATAATCATTGCAGATGTCTTACAGGTCAGGCGTTGTGCCGGGGCCTCGTCATGTAATATCGCAGGAAAAAATACACCCCTTAAAACTTAGGAAGCATTTATTATTTTACCAAGATGGGTAGGAAGAAACTGGGAACCAAAAAATTAGGTTCAAGTGACCAAGATAGTGTTTAACATCAGGTCTTTCCTTAGGATTCCCAAGTTCATGGTCTTTATCCTGGAACTTACTGGCATCCATAGTCATTGTATATTATCAATTGTTTAAGTAATTCCAAAGTAAAACTCTACTTTAGATGAAAAATCTATAGATGTATGTTCAATAGGCTGTTAAGGTAAATACCTATTTAGTATTTAAAGTTAGTTCTTCCCAAAACATTTTATTTGGTGGCCCTGTTACTGACAGATTTTTGGGTTGGATGGAACTGACACAAGATCGTGAGTCCATCATCTTTAAGATGCCTCATATTTTAGCTAAGTTTGCCTGTATAATATTATAATATTATAAACTAAATAATCCATATCTATTTAACAATACACACCTACTTCCCAGTATTCATTATGTATACATGGCATAAATGCATAGTGTTGATTCCTTAGTAAGATTATCATCTGAGGACTAGGGGTGCTAAGCAGCATGAGGTACTGATAAGAGTCTATCTTCCTCCAAAGGCTGTGTCCTCTGTTGTACAGCCTTTCCCATTCTGGTCACCCCTGTGCTCCAGACCCCACATGAAAATCTTGTGGCTGCATTGGGAACAGAGAGAATACCTTCAAGGTGTCCTGCTACACAGTGAGACTTGCCATTTCTCCTTTCAGGAATCAGAAGAGATATATAGAGAAATCTTAAATAAATGAACCAATACCTGGATTTTCTACTTCATGCATTTCAAGCTCTCCATTCTTTCCTGCATTTCAGGAGGTGCTGTGTGTCACAGTGACCACCCTATATCTCAAGTCCACACCTGTTCATCGAGCCATAGATACTACGTTCAATTTTTTTTTTGAGAGAGAGAGAGAGAGAGAGAGAGAGAGACAGAGACAGAGAGAGAATACCAAGCAGGCTCAATGCTCAGCATGGAGCTTGGCTCAGGACTGGATCTCATGATTGTGAGATCATGACCTGAGCCTAAATCAGGAGCCTAAATCGCTTAACCATCTGAGTCACCCAGGCGCCCCTATGTTCTATTTTTTAATGTAGGAAATAGGTGTTGTTCTGAAGACTCTTAAAGAGATGCCAGGAATCGAGATTGGTATCATCCAAAGTCATCTGAATTACTAAGAAAGCAGAGTATTGTATGAAGGTAAAGAATAGCATCTGGTCTGTTTCTTTGGAGAACTAGGGAGGAGCATTTTGATTTTTGTGTGAAACATTAAATAATCTAAAGAAAAGCTGGTACCACTATAATTATTCTAAGTATGATCAAAATTTCAATATTATTTGTATTTTTCTGATGGGAGAATGTTGGGGATTGAGAGTAGGAAGAAAGAGACCTGGGGTCATTAGTCATTAAAGTTTGAAATCTGCTTTTTCTACTATGGTGCTTCTCAAACTGTCAACTCCTCTCTGAAAAGTGAGTCTGGGCCAAGAGCTTGAACACAGGCTTCAGAATTCAGGGCTCCAGCTTACCTGTGCTCTGCATTGATGCAGAATGTGAGTAACTGTTGTTCTGTTAGACCTCATTGTGCTGTTTTGCTAAAGGAGAGGCTTGGTCTAGAATTAGTGAAGTCCCTCCTAATCCTTCAGATGAATTTCTGAAGAAAAACAGAGGTCAACCCTTTTTTTAGTATGAAATCAACAACCCAAGAGTCTTCATTTGAAAATAGGATAAATGGCCTTGAATAGGGATATGAGAGGCCAACTCCCCTGTCAGAGGTCATGTTTCTCATTTTGCAAAGTAAGAAAGTTGAGTTTGACCTTTGTCATATAATGATTTTTGTGAATGAGATTCTTGGATTTTCCAGAAATCTCATGCATGTGACTCTCAGTGTTGTGTATAGAGTTAGGAGCCAAAGATTCCAATATGAAAAGTTGTTTGTTTGGAAACTTCCTTAAACCTAACTAGAATAGTGTGTGTGTGTGTGTGTGTGTGTGTGTGTGTGTGTGTGTGTGTGTGTTGTTTAGAGGGTGATAAGAATATACAGGCTCTTTGAACTGTGTTAATATAGGTACAGTTGTAGGTTCTAGAGCTATTATATATGGAGAGAAAACAAGACAGAGACATGGCAAGGGTCTATGATAAGGGGCAGGCTTTTTCATAGTTAATTTTTTTTAACTTTATTTATTTATTCTGAGATGGGGAGAAGAGAGAGAGGGGAAGAGAGAATCCCAAGCAAGCTTTGAACTGTCAGTGTGAACCCTGACATGGGGCTCAAAGTCACCAACTGTGAGATCATGACCTGAACCAAAAACAAGAGTTGGATGCTTAATTGACTGAGCCACCCAGGCACACCATGGTTTAAGGTTTTTATGTTTATGTCACTCTAGAAATTAGAACAAGAACCAGTGAGGCCAAAGGGCAGAAAGAGCACTTTTGCTTTTCCATTAGAGGAATAAGCTATCCAGAGCCTTCCTTGGTGTCACGAGAGGCAGCAAGCTCTGAGTGGAGTTTTCAGAATTACACAATGAGTCTTGGCCATACTGAATTGAACCCGGGGTATGGAAGTGGAAATCTCCAAACTTCAACTGAATAGCTGTGCACCATGGAATGATTACAGCCTGGGAAAATGGTAAAAAACCATTACCCAGGTACAGAATAGAATTCTTGGACAGGAGGAGATATAACCAGCAAAGATCCACAAATCAACCATATGTCATGGGAAATTTTTCAGTTGAGACAAAGAGCATAATATGAAGAGGCCCGTTCAGATCACCCCATTTGATCCCTAGGTAAAAGCAATTGTGTTCAACCATTTTATAACTCTCATATTTCCATATAATGGCTTGAATAGGAAGATTTCTAGAGAGAGCATTCCAAAAATACCAATGAAACAATCAATTCTAATCAGCTATCCATTTTCCATACCTAGTAGACTTTTGGAACTGAAGGTATGGTGAAATTCTAACCTAAGTCAACAGCTAGATGGATATTTCTTTGATCATTATTTAACATTGACTCTATTTCAATTAAATAAGTCCTACAACTATGGTCAACACCATTCCACTTACCTTTTGGAATGCATTTCAAATGATATTTTCTCAAGAAACCTTCCCAAAGCCAGCCAGATGCTCCATCACATAGTCTTCTAGCTCTTCTCTGATGTAGCATTTACCCTAAGGATGGGTGTGTGTATGTGTGTGCACATGTGTGTGTGCATGTGCATTATTACACCATGACTACTGTAACAAAACACCATAGACCAGGTGACTTAGGAACTGATTTTCCCACAGTTCATGAGGTCTTATATCCTCCTCTTACAAGGACATCCATCTGGATACAGGTCTGCTCATATAAACTCATTTTACCCCAACTACCTCATTAAAGGTCTTTATCTCCAAATATAGACACATTCTCAGGTACTGGAAGTAAGGACCTCAGCCTGTGAATTTGGGGGAATACCATTCAGCCCATAACAATGTATATCAATCACGTGTCTATTAATTGGTTATTCACTGCTCCTCTGACCACTAGAATGTAAAGATCCATAGGAACCAGAACACTGCCTCACTGATCACTATTTTCCCAAGACCTAGTATAGCACCTTGCTTATCACAGGTGCTTAGTATAGAACTATGTGCCTAGTATAGAAGCAACTGTCTAAACTCATAAAGTTGACCTCGAAAACAATTTGCAAGGATATAATTTTAAAAGTGAAAGAAGAGTTAATAGTAAATTTTTTTAACAAACATTCATGTTACCACAGTTCTATGCTGCATAATGTGTCAAACCTGAAGATGAGCTACACTCCAGGGAAGTGCTAATTAGATAAAGGCCAGTGGAACTCCCGGAGGTGGGGAGATGGCTAGGAGAGCTGCATCATGCAGGATCGAAGCACTCACCCTGATTAATATTTGTGGCTAGATGGTTTTAGGCTACAACTCTGCAGTTAACAGAGCTGCTCCCCAAATAGTGCCCTTCTTCATATAAGCCTTTTGTATCTAGCCACCATCTGCACATCAAGTAAACATGATAACTTTGTGAACCTCGTCCTCTGATTCAATTAAGTTGTCATCAGTGTCTCTGTATTTGAGTTAAGATAATGTTGATGAGAATATCCCATTAGCAAGGGCAAATACATAAATAGCTACAGGGCAATGACTGTCACAACAAGCCTTCTGCTGAGCACAGAGTTCAAGTTTCAGAAGGCAGAAAAGTGATGAGGTGTTCCATGTTATGGGCGTCTGAGAAATGCCATTGCCTGAGCTTCAAGATATCCTGCGTTCCCCAAAACAGTGATCTCTGGGGCATCTGCAGGTTTTTCACATCTGAGTATTGACAGTGGGATTATTTTATTTCTTAACTGACTCTTTCTTCCTCACCATTCACTCAAAAGAGTAACTGAGGGAGCTAGATTGTTATTATTTCATCAGATATAACACTCTAATTGTCAAGCCTGATCTCATGTCCTTTGCTCTATCCTAGTTTCTGCTTTGATAATTCTCTCATATAATTCACTTTGCATCCAGGTAATTCAGGAAGTTTTTGAAGTGTCTACTCTCTGCTGGCACTATATGCTCAGACCTGAAGGATGGGGACATTGGCCACCAGGAGCTCATGGGCACAGTTGGAAAGGATGGTCTTGAGGCATTTGTAATGCAAGATGACACATGCTCAGGATAGTCGGGGAATATAGAGGACAGAAATCCTGATGAGTGAGAAAGGAAAGGCTTTCTATGGGCAGGGGCAAAGACAGCTTGTTTGGAAGAATGGATAGAATTTGGCCAAACAAAGAGGGAAGGAAAGGATGCTCCAATCCAAAGAGAGAAGTAGGAGATCTAGGAGTGTAAGTCTCCACCGGTGGCTCAGGATGACCAGGTCACTGAGGACGAAGGAGGACAGAGAAGAAAATGCAGCATTCTGGCAGAGATAACTGAGTTTGAGCTGTATCCTGAAGGTGATAGAGAAATTATCTGTCTCTGGAGTTGAACTTGGACTTTACCATGTAGATGTTTGAGCTGAGCATTCAAGTCAATATCACAGAAACAAGGGCTTTACCATCAAACACAAGGAAGTCACATTTCCTGTCTGACTCTAGTGGATGGCACACCCAGATGTTTTCCTTGCGTACCTTGACCGAGGAGGGTTTTCAGGGTCCAGGTCGCCTTGACGTATGATGGTAAGCCGGGCTTTAGAAACCAGGAAAGGTTTCACCTGTGGTTTATGGCCCAGGCACCAGGGAGAGCCCTGCTGCTGACACTTGGCAGTGGTGATTCAGCTGGTGAAGCGCTCAATCAATCAATGAGCATTTGGAGAGGACAGGACAAGGTGTGTTACACTGCCCTGTTGATGCCCAGGTGGATACCAAAACAGGACTCTGACTCTGACTCCAGGAACTTGTAATCTTAATGGAGAGATGAGACTTTCAGTGATGCATTGTTAATTAGTGGTTCAAAGCAGTAAATAATAAGGACTAAAGGCATAGATCAAATAGCATACATTATAGGGATTTAGAAGGAGAAATCACTATATTGGTCTAGTGGAGGTAAACCTACTTTGCTCATTTTATTGGTTTATTAATGTATTCACTCAATCATTTGGCACCTGTAATGTGCTCTGCATTGTGCTCAGTGACTATGAGAGGAAGTAGAAAAAAAAAGGATGTTTTTTTGTTCTTATGGTTGAGGAGAAGAAGCTCTAAGACAGATACTGGGAATTGGAAGGTAGGGAGATGGGCGTGGTTACTGATAGCTGGGAGTGGAGGCGCCAGTTAGGTAAGTGGATTCACTTGGAGCATAATGAAGGCACTAGCCTAGCTAAAGTAGGGAGTTTGTGTAGGGATATTGGGAAATGGGATTGAGAGGACAGGTGGAAATTTGATTGTCAAGCTAAGCAGTTTGATATTCATTCTCTGGGCTCCGTGACTCACTGGAGGGACGTGCTGTGGTGTGCTCTTTACACAGTTCGATCTAGCGGGCTGTCCAGCGTCAGGAAGAAGTCAGACTGGGGCAAGAGGGCGGCCCTCACAAAAACTCAGCTATTGTGATAAAGGATAGAATAATGGCTGGAGAAGGAATTGGAAGAAAAATGTGAATTCATTCTACTGTGTAGGGAAGGATTAATAAAATTTGATAATTGATGGGTAAAGGGTATCCAGGAAAAACAGAACTCAGGATCTAAATCATAGCATAATGGTACTAATGATTGTAATATGCTCTTCTACGATGTGATTGACATTTTTAGATTGCTTTATTCAATTATTTATGTATTCCCTACTTTGTTCTCACAAAAATTGAAACTACCTTTGAACCATTATGTAACAGTGGATATGGCAGGGTGTGGAAAAATCAGCTGAACTGGGTTTTCTGGAGAAGATAAAGCCTAGAAACTTACAAGTCAAGCCAGGTAATTCTGTCTATTTTACAGATGAGGAAGCAGGTTTAGAGAGATTAAGAAATCTGTCTAAATTCCTAGAAATTATAAGTGGCAGGGCTTTGAGGAAGGGGTAACAGGTGAATAGAGGCATCAAGGAAATCTGTGACAAGTTATTTCCAGGGTTGGAAATAGAGTCTTCAGGGCTGCAGCTCTGGCCTGGGCTGATCTCTGCATGTTGGCCTGTTACTATATCAGCTGATGCTTAGAGGTCCTGAGACAGGCATGATGCTTCAAAGGTTCTGTGTTCAGACCATCAGGAGAGACAGTGAAATGAGACGACATCTAAATGCAAATATCTATTAGGTATTTGAGGACAAGAGAAATTCAGAAAGAAAGGTTGCGGAGTGAGAGAGAGCAGCAGGGCTCTCTGAAAAATTAGTTAACATGCCATTCTCAACCAGAGGAGATTCCCCACCCTTCCACTCCAGCCTCCCATCCACCCAAATCCACCCAAGGGACTTTTGTCAATATCTGGAGATATTCGCGGTACTGGGAGTAGGGGGGCTGTTACTGGCATTTGGTGAGTCAGGGGTGCTGCTCAACATCCTACATAAGGGGCATAGTACAGACCCCTCTACCCCCAACGAAGAATTATCCAGTCCAAATCATCCAGGGCTGACCAGTGTTGAGGAACTTCTCTTCCACGAAAACCTTACTCCTCTAAAAAAAACAGTTTAGACCGTTCAGAATACTGCTGAACTGCTCTGAGGCCCATTTCCACCAGTTGCGAACTATCAGTGGCTGTGAAGTTCTCATTACAAAAAGTATTTTAAAAAAGGTTCATTAAATAATCAGTAATATTACTTATCTGGCCAAAAAAAATCAAAATAATGGCAGTTAGCTAGAATCCCACGTCAGATCTAAGTAGACCTGCTAAGAAACAGACGTTGAGTTATTTTTGAATTCTTAGAAGCTAGAAGATCCACCAAAAGCTAGGACCAACGTTTGAACTCAGCATTGTCAAAATGGAAGTTTCCACGTGAGGAGATGAACTGGTGCAGCCACTTTGGAGATGCTCTGGTGCTTCCTCCAAAGGTGGGCCACGGACCCAGGAGTCATACTCCAGGATACACACCTGTGAGAATTGAAAACTTAGGTCTATCCAGAAATTTGCATAAGAGTTCAGAGAAACTTTATTTATAATAGCCCCCAAATGAAAACAACCCAGATGTCCATCAACTGGTGAATGGAAAAATAGAATGCAATATAGCCATATATAGAGTATATAATTCAGCTATCAAAATATCCTGAGAGAAAGGATGAACCTTGAGAATGTGTTAGATGAAAAGAGCCAGTCACAAAAGGGAACCTGATGCATGATTTCATGGATTGGAAATGCCCAGGGCAGGGAAATCAATTCAGACAGGAAGCAGAGTAGTCGTTAACTAGGACAGGGGGTGAGGGGATGAGGAGACTGGGGAGATGGTAGATAGCTCTACGTTACAGCAGTTCTCTTGGGGCCTATGAATGTTTTAAAATTAATTGTGATGGTTGGCTGACAGAATATACTGAAAAAAACGTTGACTTGTGCATTTTATTTTTTTATTTTTAAATGTTTATTTAAACATTATTTAAACATAAAAATGCTTATTTTGGGGAGGGTGGGGGGAGGTGGAAGAGCAGAGAGAGAGGGAGAAAGGGAATCCCAAGCAGACTCCTAACTATTCAGCACGGAGCCCAAAGCGGGGCTTGATCTCACAAACCCTGACTGACATCATGACCTGAGCTGAAATCAGGAGTCGGACGGTGAACGGACTGAGCCACCCAGGTGCCCCTTGAATTGTGTATTTTAAATGAATGAATGGTATGGTGTGTGAATTTCATCTCAATCAAGCTGTTCTGAAAATAAAAGTAAAGAAAAGCAAAGTTGAATTCACAGGCAGAAGAGAACTTTGCAGAAGTAATTGGCCATCAGTTCCTGTAGCAGGGTGGGCAGGACTGGCTTAGGAGGGGTGGGGAGCAGGAGCTCATCCTGGCTCCCCTGGAATCACTTCTTCTATTCTGGCTCCATCTCTAATAGCCATGTGACCCTGGGCAACCTCTCTGACTTTTCTTTATAGCATCTTTAGCCTGAGGACCATCAAACTGCGCCTCCTGGACCATTGTGAGAGTTAGGAATTATACATTTAAAATGCCCAGCACATCACCTATATTTGGTACTGTCGATGGGCATTATTAGTTGTTTTTACAATTGGCCTTTATTTCAAAAGCTCATTCATAAGTTCAGTTGTGATGAGCAGGCCCAGAGCAGGCTCTTTAACCCTCTCTGTAAAGGGGCTTTCATATGAATGGCTTCGGCTGAATTCTGGGACCTGGGAGCAAGGAGCCAAAAGTAGAAAAAGATGAAAATATTTCCTAGTCTTTCTCAATGTAAACAGTTGGTTAGTCTTAAAAAAATATCAAAAATGTTGGACATTTTGTTTTTAGAAACTGAAAATTCTAGTACTCTCTATAAGAAAACAAACAACACCACTAACCATTCCATGTCATTCCAGCATTTTCTCTCTGTAGTCATGTTTAACAACATGCAAGCCATAACCACATGTACTATTTAGCCTGAGTCTTCCACTTACCTAGATATCCCTTGCCTTCCTGGACATTATAATTTTTGGTGATTACATTATATTCCATATTACTAACTATACCATATTTGATTTAACTACCCTGCTATTGTTGGAAATATTGGGAGTTGTGAGTTTTTCCTCTTAGAAATGATGGCCTGATGAACTCTCTTCAGCTTAAATCTTGGCTGTAGCTCTTTTGCTATTTAACTATTAATTCTCCAGAAAAATTATGGGATTGAGATATGCTAATTATAGGACTTTTCTTTCTTTCTTTCTTTTCTTTTTTTTTTTTTTGATGCCTTTTGGTATTTTGCCTTTCAGGAAGAATGTACAAACTTATGTTGCCACCAACGACATGAAATCGCCTATTTCCTTCTTTCTACAGTAACTGCATATACGAATTTGTATTTGTTGCCTGTCTGGGAGGTGGCAAATGTTATGTGACATCACCTTAAAAGTCAGAAAATTTGTTTGTCATCAGCCAACAGTCTTTCCAGAACCCAAATCCCACATTTTAGCCTGGGCTCCTAAATCCTATGAATTATCAGGATTACCTAATTACCTGTTCCATATCCAGGGGCTTTCCCCCATCGCGGTGTTCCTGACCTTGAAGGGAGTGCTTTCCGATTCTCTTCCTCTGAAAACTTTTCTTCTTTCAGAACTTTTCATCTCATGGAAGTTTTGGGAGGAAAGCCCTCTGATAGAATTGGTTTTCCCTAATTTGTGAATGATTAATAGCATTTAAGCCTGTACCTTTAAAAAAGAATTCTTAAAAACAAAACCTTGAAGAACTTCTATGGGTGTTATTTGGTTATAAAAATATATATTATATATATAGCCATTAACAGAATGAAGTGGGAAGGAGGGCCCAAGCTGAAAGCAGATTTTTAGAAGGGAAGATGTCACTTCACTTGCCTTGGAATCTGTTCCCAGCTCAGCTCCATTAAAACCAGCCTTGTTTTCCAAGCGTCCTTTCTGCTTCCTCTTCTGAAGCCTCAAGTGCTCTAGTTTCCTACCCCGGGCTGCACAACCAGCTCTCCGGGGATCTTTAAACTTCCATGGCCTGGGGCCATTCTGAAGCCTGCCGTCATTAACCCAGTGTGGGTCCAGGGACCTGACTTTTCAGCAGCTCCCTACGTGCTACCTTTTGTGTGGTCAGCCTCTGGAACCACTGTCCTCATAATTTTCCTCTGAGGAGTGACGATTTCACACAGGCCCCCCCTACAGGGACTCGGGACCATGGATGAAAAGATCAAAAGGATCAAACCAAAAGGAAAAGCAGACCAAAAAGGGGGAGAAAAGAAAGAAAGAAAGAAAGAAAGAAAGAAAGAAAGGAAAAAAGTAGACAAACAGCTATGTAAACCCTCATTAAGTGATAGTGGTAAGGAGTGACATGGACAGTGATGTGGGAAAGGCAGGGGATGGGGCATCGGAACACCAAGGCCAGTGCTCTGGCCCTGCCTCTCCCAAGGGTCAGACCTCTGGTCTCAGGCCAGTTGCTGTAAAATGACAGGATGAGGTACTTCTGATTGGGCGGGACACTCCCCGAGGCCTCTGTTCTCTTCTTCCTTACTGGAGCTCTGGTGCTTAGAAGGGTGCTGGGCCCTTCAGGGCTTTTTACATCCTCCAAGTTGGATTAGTTACTGACTCCTCTTCCAGCGCAAGCAGCCTATAGTCTGTCTGCAGATGCAGTCTCCTGTGTTATGCAAATATATTTAAATCAGGATGCAAATGAGAATAAAAAGAAGTAAAGACCTACAGCTGGCTATGCCCCCCAATGCCCCTGCCAGAAGTCAAATGTTCATCACCGGGAAACATCTGACAGAACCTCTACCTCATTAGTCGAGTCCCCTTGGTTAGGACCTAAACTCTGGCTTTTGGGAGGAAGCAAGGCCGCCAGGTTGAGCAGCTCCCCCCTTCCTCGTTCACCCCAAGCAGATGTTCAGGGCTGCAGCGAGGACTGCCAGGAGGCAGCTGACAATGCAGGGTGGGGGGGTGGGGGGGCGCAGGGGAGTGCCTTGCATCTGGCCTGTGGTGAGCAGATGGGGCCCAGCTGCCTGGGTGCAATGCAGCTGGGCTCCCAGCCTGTGCTGTGCTGGGCACCCCTGCTCATCAGTGCTTGCTTCCCAGCTGGTTTCGTAGGGACTGCTCAGTGAGGCCACCAAGTCTGAGCTCTTTCACTTCCCGAAATAGCTCTTCCTCCACAGTCCCTTGCTCTCCATTGCCACTGCTGCTCCTTTAGCTAAGACCCTGGTCATCCTGTCTCCTGGGGCTCTTGCAAGCAGTGGGGGCCCCATCCATTCTGCTTCCTGCCTTGACTCCTCCCACCCTGACTTTGGATAGTGTACCTGCAACTATGTAATTACTATGCTAAAGACCCATCATGGTCTCCCATTGTTCTAAAGCCACCATGATTTCCATTCCTGGAGGCACATTAAAATCATCCAGGGAGCTGTTAAAAATGCAGATGCAGGGGCACCTGGGTGGCTCAGTCAGTTGAGCATCCTACTCTTGATTTCAGCTCGGATCATGATCTCTCACGGTTCATGAGATCAAGCCCCACGTTGAGCTCTGTGCTGTCAGTGCAGAGCTGGCTTAGGATTCTTTTTCTTGCTCTCTCTCTCACTCTCTCTCTGTGCCCGTCTACCCCCACCAACTCTCTCTGTGTCTCAAAATAAATAAATAAATAAATAAATAAATAAATAAATAAACACTTTTTTAAAAAAATGTAGATGCCTCAGGTCCAGTCCCCAAAGGGTTTGATGGAATTGGCTTGAATAAAGCATTTTCCAGAATCATTTATCCAAGGCAATTGTGGAAACCCATTCTTTAGGTTGGCCTGCCAGGTCCCTGGGTGAGTGGATCCTCTCTCACTGGGTTTTCTGCTGTTCTCTCTAGCGTCTCATTGCAAATCTTTGCTCTTTTGTACACGCTTTTTGACTCCTGGACTCTTGCTCTCTGAGTAGAGAACTCTTTGCATTTTCCAGAACTTCCCTAAACTGTCACCCATCCCTGCTGTGAAGCCCTTTAGGGATCCTCCTATGCCATTAGTTAGGCTCGCTTTCTTCTCTCTTCCATATTTCACTCCATGCAAAATTGCATGTGTTGTTCATTGCTTGTTTTTTTTTCCCACTACCCTGAACTCAAAGGACAGTATTCTTTTTTTTTTAATTTTTATTTTTGAGAGAGAGCATGTGTAAGTGGGAGAGGGGCAGAGAGAAAGGGAGACAGAAGATCTGAAGTGGGCTCCTCACTGACAGCAGAGAGCCTGATGCAGGGCTTGAACTCAGGAGCCATGAGATCATAACCTGAGCTACGGTTGGAGGCTTTGCTGACTGAGCTTCCCAGACGCCCGCACAAGACAGCATTGAAATCCTCACTGCGCGCCTCTTCCATTTAATGGTAGCCTAGAGACACCATGTGTTGTTACTCCCCATACCTCCACATGCCAGGGACCATTTTGTAGTTGCCTTTCTGTCCACTTGTTTTAGCTAACATCATTGTCTTCTTATGACATGACATGCACTAGTCTACATGCACTGCTGTGTCAACTTCTGTATAACTGTCCCAACACCCTAGAGGTCATTTTCTCCACTTTGCAGGGGAGAAAACTGGGGCAAGAAGAGGAGGAAAGCAACTCAGTACATAGCAAGCAAGACACAATAAACGTCCATTGAGTGAAGACGCATCAATGTGTGCTTTTGTCACAGACATATCTTTGTGACCAGACTGGTGAATAAAACCGTGTTTCCTTTAGCAAGTACTTTTGCACCAACAATCTTAATAGCTGATAAATTCTTTAGAAAGAGATTGTTCCAATCTTTGTGACTAATTCCCAGTACAGTTTTCTCAGTACAGTACGCTGGCCGGTTAGTATGCACCAAAGACATCCGACACAAAAGAACAAGAGAGGAATTACCTTTTTTAAAGAATGATTATTATCTTTATCACTTAGAGAGGGAGAGACAGAGAATGAGGACACAAATGGGGGAGGGGCAGAGGGAGAGAGAGAGAATCTTAAGCAGGCTCCTCACTCAGCACTGAGCCCAACACAGGGCTTGATCCCATGACACTGGGATCATGAACTGAGCTGAAACTGAGAGCTGGACATTCAACCTACTGAGCCACCCAGGCACCCCTGAGAGGAATTACCTTTTAATAAACATCCAGGATGCCTACAACTGTCCTAGGAACTTACCTGCCTGATCTCAATGGATCCTTTCAATAAGGACACAGAGTAGAGATTATGATCCTTGCAGATGATAAAGCCAGACTTCCGGGAAGGTAGTTACAGCCAGTGTCACCTCATTAGTTAAGGAAAAATGTTGTGGTTGAACTAGTGTGATACTTCTTTCCAGCGGGAGACTGCCTTTGCCTGGCACATCATTAGAATCTGGGTTTCCTCATCTACTTTTGCCTTTAAAAATATTTTTATTAAATTTTTTATGTTTATTTATTATTGAGACAGAGAGAAACAGAGCATGAGTAGGGGAGAGGCAGAGAGAGAGAGAGGGGACACACAATCTGAAGCAGGCTCCAGGTTCCAAGCTGTCGGCACAGAGCCTGACGTGGGGCTGGAACCCACAAACTGTGAGATCATGACCTGAGCTGAAACCTGATGCTTAACAGACTGAGCCGCCCAGGCACCCCTAAAAATAGTTTATTTTTTAATTAAAAAATTTTTAAGTTTATTTATTTATTTTGAGAAAGGGAGAATGTGCAAGCAGGGAAAGAGCAGAGAGGGAGGGAGAGAGACGATTCTAAGCAGGCTCGGTGCTGCCAGCACAGAGCCCAACAGAAGGCTCAAACTCATGATACCTGAGGCATGACCTGAGCTGAAATCAAAAGTCAGACACTGAACCCACTGAGACACCCAGGCACCCTTAAATATAGTTCATTTTTTACCCAAAAATGAAATATAAGGCATTTGTGGGAAAATGTGAGTAAAC
This sequence comes from Suricata suricatta, assembly GCF_006229205.1. Lineage (NCBI taxonomy): Eukaryota > Metazoa > Chordata > Mammalia > Carnivora > Herpestidae > Suricata > Suricata suricatta. Next base: position 102,801,267 of record NC_043702.1, read on the forward strand.
AAATTGCCTATAATCCCACCACCCGGAGAAAAAAATCACCATGGACATTTTTTAAAAAGTTTATGTATTTTGAGAAACAAAGGAAGGGCAGAGGGAGAGAGAGAAGATTCTAAGCAGTCTCTATGCTGGTGATAGGGCTCAAACTCACAAACCGTGATTGACACGGGCAGAAATCAAGTGACGGATGTTTAACCAAATGAGCCACCCAGGCGCCCCACGATGGGCATTACAGAGTTTTTTCTTTCTACCTTTTACTTTGCATTTCAAGAAGTCCATTTATTTGGCTGCAACTTTAGTTGTAATATACCGACAAATTTGTAAGTTGCCCTTTTGTTTTAAAAACAAATGTATCAGACATTGTTCAGCCACTTTGGAAAAAAAAATAGACGTGAGGTGGTAAACAGAAGAGGAAAGATGTGGGGGTTCCTGAGGGGTTGGTTCAAGCTACAGGAGACCTGGGGTGGGGGGCTGCCAAGAACACGCAAAGCATGGAGCCCAGCAGGTGAGGATGGTGAGCCCCGCTCTCTCCAGACCTCCCCAGTCATTCACCGCTACGCCCGCCTTTCCTGTTTCTTTTGCAGGCAGCAACTTGAATGATGGCTTGTGGCATTCAGTCGGCATCAACGCCAGAAGGGACCGCATCACTCTTACTCTGGATAACGCGGCAGCATCTCCGGCCCAGGACACCACTCGCGTGCAGATTTATTCTGGAAATAGCTACTACTTTGGAGGTAAATTCCCCAGCTTTTGAAAACAAAGGAGGGAGGGAGAATGCAATGGACACTTATTTTGCCCTAATGGGTTTTTTGGGGGTTTTTTTTTGGTCAATTAGACTATTCACACACACACACACACACACACACACACACACACACACACACACACACACATGCACGCATGCACGCAGGAAGGTACCCAGTCCCAAGCACAAACTAATGAGAAGCAAACTGTCTGACAGCTGAGCAGATACAAACTATCTGGGTCAGCACAGAGGGAGAAAAAAAAAAAAAAAAAAGAAACAAAATCTTTAGCTCTAAGAGCTGCTGTTATGTAACATGTCCAAAGGAGATTTCTGTAGCCATGCCAAGTTCGGTGATCACATGCGGAAGCAGAAAGTCAGCTGAAAACTTGGAGAATGTGTACCGACAGTCAGCAGTACCTGCGAAAGGAAAAATCCAGATGGGAAGGCAGGGAAGGCACAGCCAGGATGTTCAACTGTGTAGCTGTTCCTCTGCCGCTTTGCCGTCTGTGTCTCCTGTCTGTTCATTCCTTCCCGGTGTCCCTGGAGGCCGTGAGCGTGGAGTGGGGCTCTACAAATGGGAAGGCCTAGAAGTCCTGTGAACTTGTAGCCCCACACAGAGCAGGCAGTACAGATCTAGGTCTCCCTATTTCTAGGTGAATCCTAGGAACCTTGCCAATGATGAAGACATACTGGAGAGGGTGAGAAATGCATGAGAAGGAATTCACTGCCTTTTGATAGATGCGTGCCCATTTTTATTTAGTTTTTTCAAGTTATTTCTTTCATTAAAAATATTCATATCTAACTCTTCAGTTATTTGTTTGTATTGTAGACACAGTCTCTAGAGAGTAATGTCCACAGCTATCTGACCTTGAGGAAGACACTGATGGTCCCTGAACTTCTTTATCTAGGACATGGAGACACAAAGCCAGCTTGCTGGAGAAATTCAGTAAGGTCAGGGTTATGTGCTTTCAACAGGCAAGGAATGGACAGACGGCTTCAACTTTTGTAAATATGGGCATGGGCTGGGCTGTTCTCTGGTTGCTAATTCGTTGTCCATTAGGAAACTGAAGGGAAGCATTTGGGTAAAATTATAAAGTGCAGTCTCTCAAACAGAATTTTCAAATCACTTCTCTCATGTCACTGACATGTAGTTAAGCTTTGAAATACAAAAAGGGTTTTGCCTAGATACATTACACCCAACAGGGTATCCTGGAAGGGAATCAAAGTAGAGCAATATGGTGTTTTGATTTTTTAAGGCCGCACCCAAACCCTCTGTCCTTCGCTATAAATCTCCATGTAGGCAAGGACAACAGGTTCCTCGAGGAAAGGAGCGACTGCATTCACTCTAAGTGTCGTATGTGTCTTACCTCATTTAATTCATGCGGTAGTTTTGTGAGGTAGGCGATGTAAGCCCCATTTCACAGACAGTAAGGCTGGTGTTTGGTGAAATGGAAGAACTTGTGTAACCATCAGAACCAGGACTCACCCCCAGGTCTGTATTCTCCGTAACCCCCTAGGTTGGCACAGCAAAGGGATGCTAGCAAATGTAGCATAGAGGCTGCAGAAGAAGTGTCTTGGGGACCCTGTGATAGATTTCACAGACCGCATAAGTTTTGCATTGTGTGCAGTGTTTCATCAACAAAGAGAGAAAGGCAGTCTCGTATGTGTTCCTGAGGAAAATGATGTTCGATGATCACTGCATTGGAAATGCCTCAATAGCAAAATGTCTAGCTCCCTCCAATACAGGGGGCACTGGGTTTAGAAGACAAGATTCATCTATGATTTGAACAGTATTTAAGCCAGCGCCCCACACGTAGCCTGTAAACTTAAGGGCAGTGAAAAATGAGTTTGAGTAATAATAGTCAACTTACATAAATTCTCTCTACAGCTTCAATTAGAACTTGGAGGAATCTCTCTTCATTTTATAGCATGCCTGTGAGCTGTTAAACAGCTGCTGGGCAGCAACCCAGCGGTGACTGTCTATTAGAAATAGCTGAAATAATTCCCAATTATTTATGGGTTATTGCCATGTCTTCAAGCTTGCATATGCTCTGAACCTATTCAAACCATCGGGATGGAGTTTATAAAGAGCACAGGCACTCACATGCCTACGTGGCTCTGTACCTGTCTTCATGAGAACTAGATAGGTGCGGGCTGCAAGCTCTGCTAAATCAGTGTAATGTCGTTTGTTTGTTTGTTTGTTTAAGGAACACCCTTTAAAAAGGTATGGTATCAACCTTTCAGTGTGCTATTACAGCCCTGTAACTATGTGCACTTAAACTCAGAGCTACTTTGGCTCCTGGATTTGGTTTGCACACCGCTTCAAAATTCCACTTCTGTTCCTGTGGGTACCTTTCTCAGGAACTAAGCCTGTTAATGCTAACAATTAATCAATTACTCTGCCACCATCCTTACCCAAAGAACAGTTTCCTTTGAAGGTTTAATTCACAAGTGAATTGTGCATTTAGAACGTGTTTTGAGACAGAACCAAAATTCCCAAGCAGTTATAAGATGTTGCCTCTTGGGATGAGTGAAGTACACCATGCAACTGATGGTGGATAGCTTACCGACAGGAGGAAAGAAATAGGAATGAGATAAATGGTGTAGTATCGGTGTTCCCTTTAATGCATTTTGCTTTCTGTTCTGTACAGCAATTGAGTATGCCCCGTTCTGTACCAATTTTGTCCCTTCTTTGAGAGTGCTAGGATTTACAACGAAAGCGCGTGCACTGCTGTGAATGAAAAAGCCCCCAAAACAATTAGACCTCCGGGTCCTCCATCAATAGGTCGCCAAAGCAATGACTGATCATTTCAGTATTCTTCTTCATTTTTTCTCTCTGTCCCACAGGGTGCCCCGACAATCTCACCGGTTCCCAATGTTTAAATCCCATTAAGGCTTTCCAAGGCTGCATGAGGCTCATCTTTATTGATAACCAGCCCAAGGACCTCATTTCAGTTCAGCAAGGTTCCCTGGGGAATTTTAGTGATTTACACATTGATCTGTGTAGCATCAAAGACAGGTAATTATTGTCTCTTCTCCTCTGTTCTCCTACCCCCTTCCCATTCTCACTGTTCTAAATATGAGTCTCTTTAAGCAAAATTCTAATCCACTGACATTAGCCACATTAGACATAATTGAGTCGCCTAATGGAAAATATTTCTGAAAGGATTTCAGGCCCAGAGAAAAATGGTTTAAATTAGTTGAGTCTCTCTTCATGTTGACTTGCAGTAAATGGGATATGCAAATTAAATCAAAATACAAATTTGTGACAGGATTAAAATTTTATGCATAAACAACATTTGATTACTTTGAAGTTAAGAGTAAAGCAAAAAGGAGGGAGGGATGACTTCTGTCTTAAACCGTTTTATTCTTTAGAGCAGGGAGCCTCCTCTCCCACAGGGGCAGATGAGCATCAGGCACTCGGGGTCTAGAACCGAGGTCTGTGCAGTCCGGTGGTATGGTGACATCTGGGGTGGCTGACCTGTGGTGCTGTCACCCTTAAACCGCTGTCTCTTTGGCTCAGAAAAGACCAGGTCCCAGATGGGAGAATCAGCACTTAATACTCTGTGACTCACAGACCTGGCACAAATTCACTTTCTTTCTTTGTTTCTTCTGGGCTCTGACTCCTCTTATATTTAAACTTTCTAGATTCAAACACACACTTCTGAACATTAAAGAGGACTAACTGTGAATTTTCAGCCAGGCTTAGCGTGCTCTCCATGTTTTAGCTCTAGCACTTACCTCCTTCATTCTTGTAATTATAGCCATCTTCGTCAATATACCATTTATCAAATGGGTGAGTAATAGGTGTTAAGTGCTTGCCTGTGTGTTGATGAGACAGGGTCTCTGCTCATGTCCGTCAGGGAATAAATTCACCATTATGATAAAATGCAGTAAGTGCCCAAGCAGTGCACCCTTATTTGTGGGATATATGTCAGCCTCGCCTCAGGGAGAATGAGGTTAAGTCCTCAGCTAGATCTTTTTTTTTCTTAATGTTTATTTATTTTTAAGAGAAAGAGGGCAAGCAGGGGAGGGGTGGTGGCGAGGAGGGGGCATGGACAGAGGATCCAAAGCACGCTCTGTGCTGATAGCAGCGAGCCTGATGTGAGTCTCAAACTCACGAACCATGAGATCATGACCCGAGCCAAAGTCTGCCACTCAGCGGACTGAGCCACCCACATGCTGTGGTGCTATGCTAACTTTTCAAGGACCAGCAGACTTGGCTGAGGAGTAGTGAGAGGTGCTGGTGTAGGATGGATTCTCTGGGTATAGCATGAGAAATGGCAGAAAAATAGGAGAGATCATGGCTTACAAGTATTTTATCAGTTCCAAGCACCTATTTTCCATTGTAAAATCTGTAATATTGGGAAACGTTTTATAATCAATGGCCCATCATCGTTCAGTTGGCAACGTTTCTTTCTTAGTGGCATATAAAATAAGGGTATGTGTTACAAGGAATAGTGCCTTAGAGTCAATAAAATATAGCTCAGTGGGTATGGAAGGTCACTGTGGTAGGTCATGGTGTTTACATGGCTAGAAACTGGGGCCGTTAGGAATTTGTGTGTCTGTGGAACATGGCCCCACGTGCCAGGTGACAATCGAGAAGCAAGGTATCAGATTTGCTTACTAGAAAGAGTACACAAATAGGGCGCCTCGGTGGCTCAGTCGGTTGAGAAAGAGTACGCAGGAAAAAGTGAGGTGGTTGGATTGACAGAGAACCTGCCTGGAGCCGGAAGGTAACTGCCCCCCATCCATGGGAGCAGTGATGACAAGTAGCAGGTGCATCTCCGGAGCAGCACAGCCATCAGCTCTGCAGTCCTCGGGTGCTCGGAATGACCAATATAATTCGATGGAACTTGATGTGCATGTTTCTCTGTTAATACCGCTACACATGGGATCCTCAACAAATCACACAGACTGCCTGGCTCTTCTGATTCATTTTTTTTTCTATTTGACCAGCTGGAAAAGTGGGTAATAAAATGTGTGCTCCATTAGAATGGATGCGTTTAGAGACCTCAGAATAAAAACTGCTACACGGAATGGTTGCCCCCCTACAGTCTTTATTAACGGCGAGGGAGAAGCATCCAACTTCATCAGCCAGCACAGCCTTTTGCAAAGCATAGTTCAACAGAGGGAGCATACATCAATGGGGATCGCTTATGATACCTTAATTTCTAATCAAGGACGCTCTCATTATTTTCGATTACATGAAAGTCATTGCCATCTATACTGCATCATTACTTTTGTGTAATTGTAGTCTGTATAATTGTATTACATACAATTGTGTTTTGGTTAATTGTTTAATAAGGGATTGTGTTTAGTTTAGTGAGTAAATGGTACGTTTTTCTTGATTTACCAGACACTGACTGTAACAGGAGGGGTACTGTGGTAGAAGGCTTTGCTTGATTAATTATTTCTTGAGGGGCAGAGGTTTGAAAGTAGGTGGGTTCTGAGTTTTGTGTTTCATTTTTAATATGTGGACCAACTGAACTGGATTTAAGGACAAGTGCAAAGTTTTTGTCTAGAAGAACTTGCCACTTGGGGGTGGGGTGGGATGTGGTGGAAGATGTGGAGGTGCAGAAGTTTGGCTGTGTTTTGTTTTGTTTTGATTTGTTATTTTTGTTTTTTTTTCTGGCTGTGTTTATTATTATTGCTTATTAAGTTTATTTATTTTGAGAGAGAGGGTGTGAGAGGGTCATAGAAAGGGAGAGAGAGGCTCCACACTCTCAGAATAGAGCCCAGTGTGGGGTTTGAACCCACAAGCCATGAGATCATGACCTGACCCAAAAAGCAAGAGTCTGATGCTTAACACACTGAGCAGCTCAGGTGCCCCTGGCTGTGTTTTTTCTTAGCTATGTTCCTGTCTGCAAAGTCCAAGATTGAAGTTGTCATTCAGAGTTGAACACTGCCAGTGTTCTTTCTCTCCCTTACTTCCACCCAGCAGACACTGGCCTGGAAATGGCAACCATGGTATGTCTGTGACTCCTAAACAAGTAACCCTATCTCCTGCCCAACCAGAGAAAGTTTTTCAGGTATATTCAACATATTAAATTCTTTGTCAACTTTAGTTGCCCAATGGAATTCCATTAAGAAGGGGGTATTCAAAGTGGTGTGCAGCATTGGTAAAGGGAGGGGGAGGCTGAGTGAAGTGAGTCCTGGTGGTCTGGTCAAGAAATACCTCTTCCCAGGACTTTTGTCAGAAGATCTACCAAATCCATTCAAGGAGCCGTGTCCAGTTCTGCTGAGTCGAAAGTCCAGGGCAGAAGAAACAAATCACCAAATATTGTCTAAGAATTTGAATAGGAGACAGGATCCAAGGTGTGAAGCCAAACTTGGAGGAGCAAACAGGGACACTGTCTGAGGTGGGGTGAGTGGATGTCACATGGAAGGGGATTCATTAATCTCAGTGCAGGTGGCAGCAGCTTGGAGAGGTGATAGAGTGTGATTAATTCCCAGTCACTACTTATCAGCTTGAGATATGACACCTATCATTTAACCTTGTAGTATCTATTTCCACTTTTGCAAAACCAAGATCCTAAAATGTACCTTTGCATTGAGAGTTAAATGAGACTGTGTGTGAAATCAGGCACTTAATTGCGTGTCTCGTGAATAGTAGATAGTATGTACATGGTCACCATGTTAATTCCCATAGCCAATGTTTGCTAGCTCTCTAGATTTCATGCAGAGAGGAGAATGCTCTGGTCTCCCTCTGAAGTTCATCCAGCCAAGTGATCCCCATGAGTTTGTAAGGTGGATCCCCATAGGTCTACCACATATGTGCCCTTAAGTTCCTCTGTTCAATGACTTGGACTTTGGGCTGTGATTCAGTTGTTATGAGGAACTGTCCCTCAGAGCCACCAACAACCACCCCTTAGGAAAGTGCCCATCAATTTGAGTGCAAAAGCCATGGTCTTTCCATTCTACTAAAACTTGATTCTCAGGGTTTGGATAAGGTAAGGTCAGGAAAGCTTGTGATTGGTATGCCTAGGGTACAAAATTTACAGCAGTTCTTATTTCTTGATTCATGCAGCTGTAGACCATGAATTTACATGACCCTGGAGGCAGTGCCTCATTAATGTGTGCAGGTGAATTTCAGCATGATCACATCAGAATCACTGGGAGGGGTTGTTACAACCCAAATAACTGCCTCCCCCCCCCCCCCCACTTAGAGTTTCAGATGTTACCATCATGGGCCAGGGAATTTGCATTTCTACCAAATTCCAGGGTGCTGCTGGGCTGGTCTTGGGAGCTGACTTTGAGAATCACTGTCCTAAAGGCTTCCAATCCTAGAAGTCATGGGACTGTGTAGATTCTACACAGAAGTGGTGTAGGGGTGGGGGAAAGGGATGACTTCTGCCTGAGCTGGGCCCCCAAACAGCTGTCCTTCTGATCAGAATCTCACAGGGTCTCTGACAAGTTCCAGCAACTCTATCTCAATGTCCATCTCCAAAGGGGTGTTGAAATCAGCCCATGGGAGATCCTTGGGTGTAGGCGCAACTGAATTCCACTTCCCTCCAGACTTTCCTGGTTTTTGTCACCGAACTCCTGCCCCACTTCCCACTGCAAACAAAGCTTTTGGGCACATACAGGAAACTGGTCAGATCCTCAGAGGTGCCTGAATGAAGGGATATTTTGGTGTGGAGGGAGTGTGCATCTTAGAATAGCTGCAGTTGCCATCAAACATAACTTGTCTTTGTGTTATTTGGGAGACTGTTGACTTGCTAGCCCTTCTATAAGTCATAGCTTGATCTTTCCTTCTAGATAAACCTCATACCCTGTGGGTGGTGGTGGTGGTGCTGTTAGTGTTTTGGTGTTTGCTCTGCCCACCAAAAAATATTACACCAAACCTTCCTAAAGATGGAAAGAGACTGATTTCACCCAGTCTCTTGGCGTCTGTCAAAGGGTCTCCATGGTCAAGTGTGGCCTTTCCCATGTCCCTTCCTCCTAGATGATGGTGCTGGGGAAGGTCCTTGGATATCCAGCTCTGGTTTTGCATAGGAGGAAATGGAGGTCCAGCAGAGTGTGGCAAAGCCAGATATGGAAGGAGCGGTCTTCCCATGAGGTCCTTGTTATTGCATCCAATGGGGACTTTTTTGCACAAGCCCTTTGAAAAATGAAACAATTGTCTTATTCCAAAGAATGAGTCACATGTGAAATGCTGCTTTAAATGTCTTACAGCCAAATAAGTTATGAAATGTAGCTTCTCAGTCCATAACCACTTCCTTCCCCCCCCCCCCAACACACATTTGTTTAAGAAAAGCATCTTGCTAAACTCTCTGGTCAAGATTCTTACCTCTTTGGTTCAGAGTTTGGAGTGTTGTAAACACTGAGAGTGGAGAAACATTATTTTGGATGACCTCCCATAAACAGACTTATGCTAAAAACCCACTCTGTGTGTAGGAGTCTGTTAAAAACAGTAGGCTATATAAAAAGCTTACATTGCATGGTAATGCATATGTTTTAGTTCTTCTCTAAAATTGAAAGCCTTTCCATTGGGTGCCAGAAAAGCCATTGCAAGGGCAATGCCCACACACTCTGAGCTTCTAACTCTACAGTGAGAAATGCTACAATATGGTGTGTTCTCCTTTAACTCGTGGGATGGAGCCAATATCAAAACAAGAACACTTCTGCTGTTTTTATTTATCATTTGAGTCTATTTCATGGAGGAAGAGAAAAGGTTAGAGTTTATGTAACAGTTTCGGAGCAAACATTCCCTAAATATGATTTTGCTTAATTCTCCCCACAGCACTGTGAGCCACAACGTGGTTCTCAAAGTGTGGCTCCCAGACCAGCAGCCTTGGTGTTGTGTTAGAAATGCATATTCGCAGGCCCTGCACCTTGTGGATCAGAAACCTGGGTAAGGGGAGATAGCAGAGTTATACCAAACCCTTCTGCCACTGGGGTGATTCTGATGCAGTCAGAGCTTCGAACAATCGGGTCGCTTTATTCTTGTTATTTCAGGGTTAAAATCTCCCATGCTTAGTACGCTGCCTGAGGTCATATTCTTGGTATTTTTTGGACCTGCAATTCAGATCCAGATTTTGCTGATTCTTCAGTGCATGGAACGGTGGAAGGCCTATCGCGTAAAAGAGAGAAAAAGGAGAGATGCATTTGGGTACGCAGAGCAAGGCAGGGGGAAGGAAGTAAGTCACTGAGGAAATACGATTTCAAGAGCTTGATGTGTGGGCTGGGCTTAGGGAGGTCCTGCAGGGCTGTTTCAGGTGAGGTGGAGGGCTGATGGCTAAGCCTAAGAATGGGGGAGGTGTTGGGCATTTATTTGCCTGGATGGGAGAAGACACATTGGCATCAGTGGGTAAAATAGAACTTAAAGTGAAGGCCATAGGGAACTTGCAGCAAACAAAACAGTTTAAAATCTGAATATAGCCCATATTAATAGCTAATCCTAAAAAGAGAATGCTTACTGTGTGCCAGAACATTTTGTGTGTGTGTGTGTGTGTGTGTGTGTGTGTGTGTGTGAGTGATACGTAGCCTCTCAACAACCTTGTGAAGTAGGTAGTACTGTTAACTCCATCATACAGAACAGGATTGAGATGCAGCCGCACTAATGACTTGTCCAGGGTCACACAGTGATTATGGAGCAGAGCCTCACTACAGACCAAGGGGTCCGTTTGAAGAGGTTTGGCCTGTCCTTGCATTCAACTGAGTATAACTTTGTAGTTGGCAGGCATCCTACACTCTTCAGCAGGATGGCAAAGTAGAAAATGATGCGTTCTCATCTTGTGTCCTGATCTTGAAGCAGGTTGTATTGATGCAGGAAGAAAAGGGATACGGGACACCAAGGAGCCTGAGGGGCTGTCATTCTTGCATCTCATTGTCACAGCCTTGGACAAGCATGCTGAGGCTCAGAGAGAGCTAGAGCCTCCGCCTGTGTTTCTCCAGGCTGCTTAGGGAATAGAGGGGCCTCAGAACTGACGTGGGATGGCTGGCTGGCTGAGGAGGTAGATTTTGAGTGGGTTTGTTAAGTGCCGTTTATCTAGAAAATCCTGATTTACTCATCTGCTAATTGAATGAGAGTTACTCCCTATCACCTATCTGATCCCTCTTTGAAAGTCAGAGGGAAGAGGGGCATCGGAGGCATATTCAAGCTGGCTTTGACCTGAGTAAGTGAACTTGACTGAGTGGATCCGTGTTCTGTTACCAACTTCATCTCTCTTATTCCTTGTTTTTACAAGAAAAGTAGATCATCATCTTGATGAAATGGTGCTTCTCTACTCGTCCATGCAGAAGGGTGACAGGGCTCCTTTGATTCATGGAAGACACAGGGGCAACGAAGCCAAAGGGGACACTTGATTCTGTCCCATCAGGAGGTGGTGAGACTCTGTTCCCTCACCAACCAGGGATCTGAAATAAGGCTGCAGAAACCCCAGCTAGAACAAGGAGCTGGGCGCATTATCACAAGTGTTTCCGGAACCTGAAGGATTCATTCCGAAGGCTATAGTCATGAGGTTGAGGTGAGGGGGTGACTTCAGACCGTAGTAAGAACATGTGTTTCCCAATCAAGAGGTGCTTGGAGCATCTCTCTTGAGACCTACTGGCTAAGAAATTCAGATGTTTTAGGTGACATAGAAACCAAGAAAAACTTTTGATCTGGATCAAAAACGGGGAGGTGGGGGGAAGGCTATTTTAGATCCTCAAGTATCTTCTGGCAGCCAGTGCTTATATTTAACTGTGCAGAAAACATTTCCAAATTAATAAGAAGAAAGAGACTTTTCTTGCTCCCTTCACACAAGTGTTACCTAAATAAGCCTCTCCCAGCACCCTGAAAAAGACTTTCCATCTGTTTTCCTCATTCTCCAAAGAATGCACCTTTCTACACGGTCAGTGTCACAATTGTGTTTGTTCTTTTTCCCCCACTTATACTGATGTCCACTCATTGGGCTGCTGAGGTAAAGCCCCTGTCACCTTGAACATGGTTTTTCTCTAGTCCAAAAGCATTCACTTGTATCTCCATGGAAGCACTGTTTATGGGAACAGTCAGAAAGAGGAAAGAACTGAATATGTTTTTGCTTGGGGAGAAAGCAGGTCTGACCTGCGATAAAATGTCCTCACCTGTTTCCGCAGCGAAACCTAAATTTAAAATCAGTTCTGTGCTATTTTTATCTTGCGCCAACATATCTCACAGGAAGCTCCCAAAATGAATGGGCCTCTTGGGTTTTGCTGGGGCTGGGACCACAGAACGCAGGGTTCGGCCTTCCCGCTGCCCATCCCACATGCACGGCCAGCATGCCCACCTGCCTTGGCTGTAACTGTCACAAAGAGGCCATTGACTTCCCTGGTCAGCAGATGAGGAAACCGACTTTCACGTAGATTTAATCAGAACCAAACTCAGGATTTCAGGTGGTGAAACCCCTGCTGTTTACACAATCAGTCGCTTCACCTCTTCACAGCTCAGTGCCGTCCATGGTCAAATGGGGACACCGGACACATTTGATCCGTCTAGGGAAGTGAAGGGGAGCAACGTGATGTTGTTACAGCCCCCATCTTGGACTTGGGGCAAGGGTTGACTGAGAGCAGGAAGATAAAAGTTCTTAAAGTTAAAAGCAAGAGAGACAGAAATGGATGGGGCTCTTTGTATCTCAGCGGGCCAGGTTTCAGAAAACCCATACACAGGCAGGAAAGGATGACAGTTTTCTGAATAATTTACCTACATACATAACCCATTTTAGTCTTTGGACAAGTGATTAATGTTTTCAGTTGGTTCGAGTTACAGATATGAAATCTTCCCTCCAGGTTTCGCTTCATCTTAGGCAGATCGCTTCGACATGATTTACTAAGGTCTTTCTCTCCTAACGTTGGGATAGACTGGGTGCAGCAGAAGAGCATCTGCACACCTGGAAAATGCAGACGGAAGCATTAGAAACCCAAAGCGGATGGTTGAGCAAGAGGATATGAACATATCAAACTTAACAGTCTTTAGACTCATGTGATACCTCTTGTGTCTCGGACACCCTTAATTTTATTATGACAAAACTGTCATCATCAGCTTGCTACCTGCTTTTATCCATGCTAAAAACACAACTTTTCCCTATAATAATTTAGTAAGGGGCTATCCCTGCTTTCGAATTTAAAACAATCTCAGATGGGTACCTGAGTGGCTCAGTAGGTTGAGTATCAGACTTCAGCTCAGGTCATGAGCTCATGGTTTGTGAGTTCAAGCCCCACATCTTGATGCAGGCTCTGCTGTCATCACAGAGCCTGCTTTTGATCCTCTGTCTCCCTCTCTCTGTCCCTCCCCCACTTGCATGCTCTCTTTCTCTAAAATAAATAATCATTAAAAAATAATAATAATCCCAGACAGTGTTAAATGACTCAGGGTTTATATATTTGACCGATAATCCTGTTGACAATTACAGCCTAACACACTGACCTGAGAATTGCATGCATCATCTTGGACATTTGTGTTTGAACACATGGGCCCAGATATTGCCACACACAGTACACGAAATATGACACTATCTGGTGAGTCCTGCTGTCGTTCTTGGTCTTGCTTGCCGAGAGACTGCCCGTGCTCTGATAATCTTCCTCTGTGACCCACGCATGCATTCAGCAAGTCTTTTCAGAGGGCCTACTATGTGCCAGGCACTCTTTTATTTTTCCTCCCTGGAGATCCAAGACTGAATAGGACAAACCATTGCTGGTTTTTCTTCCCGGCGTGCCTGGATTGGAAGCCTGTTTGTTACTATTGTGGGTCAGTCAGGCACTCCTTATTCCTTCATTCGTCTGTATTTGGAATATCTCTGCTGGGTCACATGCTAGATAGGAGCTGAGGAGGGACTTAGGTGCTGAACATAGGGGACCTGCATTCTCCTGATTTCAGAATGTTCCTGGAGAGACACAGATTTTTTTTAAATGTTTATTTATTTTTGAGAGAGAGAGCGAGAGAGTGAAAGAGAGTGAGCATGAGTGGGGGAGTGACAGAGAGAGAAGGAGACACACAGAATCTGAGGCAGACTCCAGGCTCTGACCTGTCAGCACAGAGCCCGATGTAGGGCTCGAACTCACGACCAGGAGATCATGACCTGAGCTGAGGTCAGACGCTCAACCAACTTAGCCACCCAGGTGTCCCTTAACCAGATAATGATGGAAATGATCGTATATGTTCCTCAATATAATGGTTGGCATGAAGTGGATACACAGAGTGCTAGGAGAGACTGAGAGGCAGCTGGCTTCTATGGGGATGGGACCCGTGTGTCAGTAAGAGGACATGTGAGTGTCATTGTCTTCAGACTCTGCAGACATAACTGTTCACTGCTGGTCTGGATCGGGGACTTTTCTCAGAGGTTTGTACTTTCCAGTGGCTGGGGATTCTGATCTTCGTGTCCTGCCTGTATGCCCTCTATTGAAATCACTGTTTGCTGGGGGGCAGGACTGGGATGGGGATAGTGAGTGGAAAATTCAGCTTTCTTTAGTGGGAAGAAACTTTCTAGCTGTGTTTTTAGCTGAAAACAAATTTCTCAAATTTTCCCCAAAGAAGAGTGTGCTGGGAATTCCTCTGTCTTCCAGGAAGAAAAACATACCTTGAATTCCCTCCTTGCCCCCAAAATATACTGTTGGGGCTGCCATGGCCAGGGGTTTACCTTTACCTTCTAGTAGCTCATTCCTTTTTTTTAATTTTTTTAAAAAATGTTTTATTTATTTTTTTGAGAGAGAGAGAGACAGCATGAGCAGGGGATGGTCAGAGAGAGAGAGGGAGACACAGAATCTGAAGACAGGCTCCAGGCTCTGAGCTAACTGTCAGCACAGAGCTCGACATGAGGCTTGAACCCACGAACCATGAGATCCTGACCTGAGCCGAAATCGGATGCTTAACCTACCAAACCACCCAGGCGCCCCTCTAGTAGCTCATTACTAATATCATATTAGCTGCACTTACACTTAGCAGCATAGAAAAACAAAATCAAAACAGGCCCATGTCTTCCCATCCAAAATAAACACCAGTGTAAAGGTGGTGATGATATTTCAGCCGGCAGTTCGCTAAAGCCCAGGAATCTGAACGTGACAGGAGGCGCATGCATTTTAAAGGTCATTCCAATTACCATGCTTACTCATGCTAAGCTGCTCGTCTGGGGTTTATTGGAGGAGAACCACACACTGGGGGGAAATGAGAACATGTGCTTGGCAGGGACATGAGCAAATAGTAAGGAGGGTCATACAAATTACTATTGTTTCCAGTGATACTAAATAATTCTCAACCTCTGAGGCACCAGAGAAGACGAGGAAAGGAGAGTATTGATGGAGAACAGGGCAAATCCTCACGGCTCTAAAGGCTCTGATGCTGTGATGTCTTTTCTTGGAAACTACATTGTACATGGTCGTACAGGGACCCATGAGAAGAGGCCCAAAGGACGAGCTGCTGGCGGCATTAAATTTTCCATTTGCAACCACTTCATTCTCCACATCATAGTGAATTCGTAACACAACTTTTCTTGATGGAATTATCCTAAATGTAGAGTCCCTTTTTAGACAGGGAAATAAAAGAGCAGAGAACTATTCTCTTAGTGGTATTTTGCCTCGTACCTCTCTCCTAGTTCCCGGAATATAGATTTTACTACAGCTCTAGCAGTGGTGAAATTCAGATTGTGCACATGCATTTCCCATGCCCTCCTGTAGCTGATGGAGGGAGGCGTTAAGGATGAGGATCCACACCCCTCTGCCTGCCTCTTTGGTCTCCCTTGACCACTCCTCCCATTTCCTTCCTGTTCACTGTTATCTCCTGTATTGATTCATCTTTCTCTCTATAAGCACTTACTGAGCATCTGCTATGGCCCCGAATATATATAATCTCTGTCTGAAGGAAGTTTAAGAGCCAGAAAGCCAAACAAACAGCAGTCCGTGTACACAGGGAAACTCATGGCTCTGAGAGGCGTGCGGTTGCATCTGAGCTGCATTTTGACCGACAAGCAAAGGTGAAATAGCAGTCAAGGGGCATTTCATTTCCAAAGTGGCCACCCTCCCTGCCTGATAGCAGCGGTCTTATTCTAGCCCCCAGGCACCTGCTGCTATTTACTAGTCTGGCGTTCCCCTCACATTCTTTTTACCTGATCCTGCCCGTCTCTCACAGACTGGTCCAGATCCCACCTCCTCTGTCAAGGCTCCCTCCCTGTACCTGGTCTTCACCAAGACCATTCCTTATGTGACTGTCTCCAGCACTTCTTTTCTCTATTTCATTTAGCTCCCAATCATGACTGTCCCCTGTTTGGGATCTTTATTTTGCCCTCTCAGAGAAAGTTCTTGATGCCCGCTGATGCCTTTTTTTGAGAGTGCGCCTTGCAATCAGTTGTTGAATAAACTGAACCTTCAAGCCTTCTGCTGTCAGTGGCTGGGGATGAACTGCACCTGAAACTGACAAGACTCAGCACTCCTCTGGGGTTGGGTGTGGTTATCGCCTCAAGAGATAGAATGAGCTTCATAATCTTTGATATCTTTGTGCATCTCAAACTCTGGAGATCGTCTCCCAAGATTTGGGGGATTGAAGCCCTTCACCTCTTTCTCATATTGGAAACCTCCCAATGTGTTTCACACCAGGCAGCGCTCTATTTGAACAGCTCAAGTGCCTAATAAAAGCAGCTGGTGCCAGCTGTCATCGTTCACGTGGTGTTAAGTGCTCCTTCCGTAAGCACTAGCGAGCAAGAGTATTTTTGTTTAGCAAGGCCATCATAAAATTAGACAAGCAAACCATAGCAATGTATTTGAGCAATGTACCCTATAAATATTACAGTGGAAGGAAGCATGCGAGCACATTATCCTTATTACAATCTTATGCTTTTAGAAGAAAAGGGGGGCAGCTCTGCAAAGAAAGTGCATCTGAATAGAAGCCAGCTCTGGAGAAACATACAAAATGTCTGTAGTGATTGTCAAAGCATGTCACCAGTCTCCTGGTAATAGGATCTGGGGAGTGTACCCCCTGGATTCAGCAAGCTCAAAACAGCCTCCTGGAGGCTGAGTCGGGAAAGCATATGAAATTGGCATTGTTTATCTATTAGAATGGGATTTTAAAAAGTGCTACTGATGGGTGCCAGTGTGTCTGTAACTATGTCAGCTGTTTATCTGAAAGGGAAGTCATTGAAGAGGGATAAAGGTTCCCGTGAGCCCAGAGAGCAGCATCAGAATCATATACAATCCATACTCTGTCACCGTCTTTATTTTCTCTCTCTTTTTTGGAAATGCCTGGCAGAGACGTAAACAACATTGTTATTATTCATTGGGCTATGTCAAATTCTCTAATGTTTTATAACAGAGCGAGCCACTTCCAACTTTTGCCGAATGCCATCTCAAACCTCTTTGTAAAAAAAAAAAAAAGTATACTAAAGGTGTATTTTTTTTTCTCCTATGAAATTTTTCTCTGGTTTCTATACTATAACTGGAGTCATCTAAATGTAGTAGAATTCAACCATGGACCAGGTGCCCTGCTAGGTGTTATCCTCTACTAATTATCTGGTTCAAATCTATGGAGACCTATATTAAAATGTTTAAAACCAACCATTCTCATTTTATGAAGGAGAGAACGAAGGTTTATAGGTGTTAAATGACTTTTCCAAGATTATATAGTTAGCAAGGCTTTTCCTTAGAGGTTAACGGGCTCCCAAGCAACTTAGAAATGACAGAAATTATGTTGCCAGAAATAACAGAAATAATGTTACCTTTTCAAAATTAAGCTAAACATCTTATAGGTCTTAATGGATTGTCTTGAAAACACACATAGTATCTATGTCAAGCTGAATTATACCTGAATTAATGGCATCAACTGTATATGCTTAAGTTCTTGTACTCCTGATGTCAGAGTGAAGGAGCATCGTGGATCCGACTATCCCTCCCTAGGAATGGATGAAGCCTATGGGGATGTAATATAAATGTTTGTTTCAGTGAATTGAATACTAATTGGACTAGACCTTTACCGTCCAATAGAAAAACATTTTGCATTGATGGAAACAATCTCTTTTATGTTGTCTACACCTAATCACTAGCAGCTATGGTGAAGTTGTGGGTGTTATGACTCAGGGAGTGAAGTTTTAATTTAATTTAATTTAATTTTCATAAAGTTAGATTTAGATAAGCATGGGTGACTAAGGTTCACCATATTGGGTAATACAGGACTAGACTCTGTGCCAGGCCCCATGGAGCTGTATATTTTTTTTCCTGGTTCAGCAACCAGGCGGCTGTAACCTGCGGCTACACCTAGGGCGACTCTGAAGATAAGGTGTGGGTCTCAGAATCCAGCCCCAGGGAGGGGTGTGATGCCAACGTTAGCAGCCCATGCTGTGTATGACCACGGTCCATACGTTTCTATACCTTTCCTCAAAGTGTTCGTATCAGAAGACAAGAGCTTATCATCCTTTGCCTTAATTTCTCCCAACATCCTGGGCAGACAAGTGGTTTAACTATTATTAGTTCAAAATGTCAAAAACTTGATGTTGCTTAAGAGATGACTTTACTATATCAAGTATTCTTTTGCTCTATCTGTGGACCAGGTTAAAGTTACCTTCAAAAGGACATGTTTTGAGCAAATATATACTTATTGTCTAATTATATATCATCAATAAGGCTTTAGCTTCAATTTCTTTTAAAGAAGAGAATCTTCACTTTTTTTTTCAAGTATCATAGAACATACTAGAATTAGTTATTGATGGACTTCTAAAAACTTCCTGCCCAGATCCAAGCAATTTGGAGTAAGAGGTAGCCTGGGGGCCAACAAAACTTCTGTAGGTTCACTCACTAATGTGGGTTTTGATGAGTCAATCCGTCAGAGAGTCCTGACATTAAACCCAGAAATCCTTGAACCATCCTTGTTCTGATTTTAAGTGTAACTGACTGGCCTCCTGATATTCTGTAATCTGTGGAACTTACCTACAGAAAGAGGATATACTGGTCCATCTAGTGGGAATTTCAGGCCTTTTGTAAATGAGACTGTTCAATGTACATCCATAAATTGGAACTCTAGTACCCACCAGGCTCTTATTAGATTTAGTTCCATGAGTCATAATACTGGGGACTAGTGCCCCTGGTGGTCTGTGAAAATTGGATTTCAGTGCTTGGAGGCTGAGAGCCTACCTTTGGATGGAATGCTTTCCAAGGTAAGGGCCACCTAATGGGAGTCTCTGTAGGCAGTGGTTGACTTCACCTGTGTCTTTGTATTAACATAAATGAGCGCAAATAAAGATCCCCACAAGACTGCAGATGTTAACCTAGAACAATTTCCAGTGCTACCACTGGATAAAGGTAATCTTAAGATTTGACCCCAACCCAATGGGAGAGTAGCTTCAAATTTTAGAATGCAGAAAAATCACTTGGAATGCTTTTTTCAAAGGACAGATTTCTGGACTCTATAACCTCAGTGATTCTGATTAAGTCCAAATGAGCTGGAGACATGGAATCTGCATTTTATCAGACACCCCAGAATGGCTGTTGATCAGTCTCTTAGAAATATTGTGTCAGCAGATTAAACAATGAAATTTCCTTATTGAGCTCATCATAATACAGTCTCATCCAAATTCTCTCTACACAGTGGGGATCAGCACTCTAGTTCTGCCTGATGTTAATGATATTCTTTGAAAAACAATTTCTTTGTTCAAATAAGTTTGAGAAATGCTGGAGTAAGTAAAATTAAACAGATTTCTTTACTGCAGGATTTCTCAGTGTGTCATGCGGTGGTGGTGGTGGTGGTGGTGTGTGTGTGTGTGTGTGTGAGTGTGTGTGTGAGTGTGCACCATGCATTTCCAAGCTGTGCAAGAGGGGAATTAATTAGTGGAAATTTACAACTTTACAAATATATTTGACCCTGAAACCCTTCTGCACACAGACTACTCAGCCACACCATGAACTTTTGGAAATGTTGCTCTGAAGTATAGAGTACATCAGCATAATCACCAGGAGGTGGTCAGTAGTGTAGACAAAGTGGCTCAAAAGCTAGCATTAAAGAGAATGAGAGGATCATAAGCAGACTTTAGCCTCCCTTTTCCCCCTTTTCTCAATAAAACAAACAGTTTTCCACTAAAGTGATTCCTCTACCCCTTTTTTCCTTCTGATTCTGATGCCTAGAGCTTCTTCTTTTGATTTGTACATACACAGATTTACAGCCTGCCTTTTACACTTCTGTAATCTTAAATAAGTGGCTTAATATGTGATCTTCACTTTCCTAGAGATAGTGATAACTGTCTCACAGGGGTGTTTTATTGATCAGCTGAAATAATGATTGTGATAGCCTGACATGAAGTCTAGCACACCGAGTGTAGCATTTGGTGAAATGGTAGGGAGGTTAACATTCTTTCACTTCTGCAAATATTTTGGGAAAATTCAGATAGAAAAGAGAAGAGCACAGTATATGATTTATTTCCTAAAACCCTAGAGCTGGCAAATCGGATGCAATCTTTATACCCACTGTGATGCTAGTGATGGTGGTTTCAGATGATATTCCAAGGGATTCCAAGACAGAATTTAGACTCAAAGGTGAAAGACTACAGCGGATGAGTGGTGGTGTCTGCCAGAGAGGTAGGAGGGAGGGAAAGCAACTTTTTTTCTTAGCCCTGCAGGGAAACATTAGACAGAAATGCTAGGTGGCCTCAGTCATCTAAAATCTGTCAGCATGTCATTCAATTCCAACTGAATAAAAATGTAATTGATAAACAGTGACAGGCTGATCTTTGCCTTGTGGATTACTAGTTTTGAGAAGAGATTAGTCTAAGAATGAGTGCTCAATTTTGTGATGTGACATGCTGAGCCTAAAATGACAGAGGATTCTTTTTCTTTTTAATTTTTTTGATTTATTTTGAGAGAGACAGAGACAGCATGAATGGGGGAGGGGCAGAGAGAAAGGGAAAGAGAGAACCCCGAGCACTCTACGCTGCTACCACAGAACCCTATGTGGGGCTTGAACTCATGAAACTGCAAGATCATGACCTGATCTGAAACCAAGAATTTGACACTTAACCGACTGAGCCACCCAGGCACCCCTGACAGAGAGAATTCTTGTGCAAAAGTGAAAGAGTGAATGCAGACGAAGTGCAGATTAGTGTGTTAAAATGGGGATTGTTGACAGTCCCATAGAAGCCATCTATAATTTCATATGTCTGGGGCCTTCTGTCCTGCTATGGTCTGGGGTCACTTTTCTTCCTGCCCTTCCCACAACATATTTTTGTGGAATGCCTTCTGATCCTCCGCCAGGGTGGACTGACCCATCAGGCTGGCCCAAACTGCCCCCTTTGGGAGGTCTCAAACTTTCATTAGAAAGGAAAGCTCTTTCCTCATAGGGGACGCCTTGGGTTGCAAAACTTGGAGATTCACAGCCACCCTCCCTGTCACAGGGTGGAACATGGGATACAGGCAGATTAGGGGAAGTCAACCCCCAGGGCACAGCAAAGGCCATGGAGCTGTGAATCCCCTGCATACCTCAGCCCCTCTGAGGTCCAGCTGCATTCTTGTCCCCCCTGCCTGCGTGGAGCTCAGCCCTTAACTCTATTCTGTGAGTCCATGTCTCCTTCTTGACCTAAGATGGCTTAAATGTTCAATATTTTCAACTGAGGTTCTCCCTAATGGAAAGCTTTTCAGCTTATAGTTTCCACATATGTAAATTAGACCATGAAAACTCTAAACAAGTTGAAAGAGGGGGAAATGTGTGTATAATTATCGAAGAAAGGATTTAGTATTTTCTCACTTGTTTGTGTTCTCCATAATTTGCACATGCAAGATTCATAGCATTTGAGGTCAAATTGGAGTCAGAGCCTGTGCCTGGAATAGACACAAAGTCAGAGGCCAAAGAATGTTTTGCTGGCTGGGCTTGGGAGGACTAGCAACTGCCGGTGGTGGCCAGCAGTTTTAACACTGGGCAGGGCATGGCCCCTGAGAGGTTACTGCCTCAAGCCCCAGACACAGATCTCAACAAACACAGAGCAGGGGCTGCTATGTCCCCTCCAGGAGGCCAAGTTTGCTGCTTAAGTGGACAGGACACTGGTGAAAGTTAAATGAGCAAAGATGAAGTGTGACCTTTCTTAGCAGCTCCTGAGGTTAGCAGCAGAGAATGGAAATGTCAGATCTGCATAGACAGGCCCAGTGAGCACACTGGGCTTAGCAATGTGCCGACCAAATAAATTTCCCTCTTCATGACCCGGGAAAAATGTATCTGTTACAGAAAGAAAGAAAAGAAAACACAGTCTGGGCCTGGGTCACAAACCACCTGCAAGTATACTTGAAAAGAATTATGGGTTCATTTACACTTAGTCGTGTTCTGACAGACCTTATTCAATTTCCAAAGGGATTCGGAAATGACTTTTACCTTCATTTCACTAAAGAGGAAATGAAAGCTCAGAAAAGCCTACATAATTTCAAATGTCAGGCACGCTAGAAAATGGCAGACTAGGATTTGATCTTGGAGCTCCCTAATGTGAAGTCTGGGTTGTCTAAATGTACCCTGTCTCCTCTGTGAAGGAGCCCACAGTGTCTCTCAGCTAGAACGCAAGGAGACAGTTCCAGAACAGTCCTTCCTCGTAGCAGTCTCCATGCTCAAAAATGAGAGCCTTTCTGGTAGACCTCCTAATTTTTGTGGTTCTTAAACAGCCCCTCAAGTTTAATTTTATTGCATGACTTTTAAAGTGGAAATAAAAGAATCTTCCCAGAAAACTTCCCCAAATGGATCAGCACCCTGGATAGTTCAGGCCCTGCTGCCGTCGTGATGTCCACACTCTGTCTGTGTGGGTTCTACACGCCATGGTGGTGACCACAGCAGCCAGGCCAGCCTGGAGGATAAAACCTGGGAAGGACATTGGTGAGCCCAGTTATAACCTGTGTCCCTCTTGTCCTGTGTGGGAGAGGTTTTCTCTTTCTTTTTCTTTCTTTTATTTTTTTGCAGTGAAAAATTTTTATTCTGCCAAACAAAACCACAGAGCTATCTATAACAGATTAAAAGCAATACTTGAAGATCAAGTTAAATATTTCTAAACTTGGTCTATGAAACCAAGAAGCACTTTGAGGACTCACACATACAGTCGTGTGTGACCCTCAGCGTTCATTTTATGTGGCTCTTTTAAACATTTAGAAAATCCTGATTTACAGAGGTAAGTGGCAGCCAATTGATAGAGGTTTTGAATACCTTCCACCGAAATGGCCAGTATTTTCCAAAAAGATTTACCCAGAAGGGTTCAAAAGTAGGTATGATTTTTTTTTGTTTCAAATGTGAGGACTGTGTTCATTCCTTATAAATACAAACCCAGATAACCCAGATAAATAGCATAGTCAGTGCTTTCACTCTCTGTAATATGACATTATTTTGATGTCATGTTATTCACTTGTTCTTGCTCTGTGATTATGCGGTGGAGAGAGCATGTGGCTAGCAGATGTTCCCGAGCTTGGCTGGGTTTAAATAGATTTAAGTGGGTTTAAGTGTAGCAATGCCCTCCCTTCACCCACTCTACCTTCTAGGACCTGAGCACGCCCAAGGGGACCCAGCTGGTGCAGTGCAGCACCCTTCCTCATCAGTGGTATTAGTACATCTTTATTCCAACTAATACAGTACAGGGAAGGCAGAAGAAGATGGACATCGAGTTCTCCAGAATTATCCTGGAGCACAAAGCTAGCATATTACTAGTGCAGTCTGATGCATAACACATTAGAAAACTATAATTTTTGGGGCGCCTGGGTGGCTCAGTCAGTTAAGCCTCTGACTTCCACTCAGGTCTTGATCTCACATTCATGGGTTTGAGCCCCGAGTTGGGCTCCGTACTGACAGCTCAGAGCCTGGAGCCTGCTTCCGATTCTGTGTCTCCCAATCTCTCTCTCTGACCCTCCCTGCTCATGCTCTGTCTCTTTCTGTCTAAAAAATAAATAAAACATTTAAAAACATATATTAAAAAAATAAAACTATAATTTTTTAATGCTTATTTATTTATTTTGAGAGAGGGAGAGAGAGACAATCCCAAGCAGGCTTTGCACTGTCAGTGCTGAGCCCGACATGGGGCTCAGTCTCATGAACTGTGAGATCATGACCTGAGCCAAAACCAAGAGCAGGATGCTTAGACAACTGAGTCACCACCAGACACCCCAGAAAACTATAATACTCCAGTTTAAAATTATAAAAAGTTATGGGGTGCCTGCATGGCTCAGCTGGTTGAGTGTCTGACTTGGGCTTGGGTCATGATCTCACAGTCGGTGGATTTGAGCCCCATGTTGGGCTCTGTGCTGACAGCTCAGAGCCTGGAGCCTGCTTCAGATTCCGTGTCTCCCTCTGTCTCTCTGCTGCTCCCCAACATGTGCTCTGTCTCCTCTCTCTTTCTTTCTCTCTCTCTCTCTCAAAAATAAATAAATATTTAAAAATTTAAAAAAAAAAGAAATAATTGCAAAAAGAGCCCAAGAACCAAAAAAAGGGAAAAAGCAGTTCTCGCAATTTGCAGTCCCCTGACCTATCTCTAGAGATGGTTGCGGACTAGAACTCAAGTACATCCTTGGTATTCACTACAAGGTGAGGACTAGCAGTTCTCTGGCAGCTTCAGGAAGTGTATTGCAAATGCAGTCTCTACCCCAGAACTACTGTATCACATTTTAACCAAAATTTGAGAAGCACTGAACCAGACAATAGAATTGTTCCCATTTAAGTGGGATTTCAATGATGTTCTAAAGTGGAAGAATGAGACCATTGTAATAATCTGGACAGCTCTCTTGTTTGTGTTTCCTCACTAACTGTAACATAACAATTGAGATGTCATCTATAGAATGCTACATGAAAGCATTCCAGTGTAAGGCATGCAGAACCTTTCCCCTAACTGATATGTAGTAGATGAACCCAGACCAGATTTCTCTCCCATAAAGTCCAGTGTCCATCTGTCAATTGTGCGCTGCGTTTCCATTCTGTTGAATCATTTCTAGGCCATGGAGACAAATGCATTGATTAGAGAAATTCAATTCTGCCTTATTTAGTCAGAATGACCCATATCTGGTTGATAGGGGATTCTCTTCCCTTGTGAGTTTTTAACAAAACATTAATTTGTTATTGGAGAAAGGGGCGGGGGGTGTTATGTGTCTTAGTTTGTTAAGTGACCAGGTAGCAATGATTTGTGGTCCTAGCTTGCTTCTCATGTTAGCCATATTGGAATAGATAACACTAGTATATTCTTCTTGAATGGGAACAGCCTCCGTTTTAAAGAAGGGGCCTTTGCAGAGCAGCCAGCATCTCTTGGTCATGAACCTTACGTGTGCAAAAGAGTGCAGAGAGGACCTTCCCATTTCGCCGTCAAAAGCCAGGGCAGGGAAGAGGCGTGCTGCTGCGGGTGTCCGGCTCTGTGTGGAAGCGAGCAGTACTCCAGGCATGTACTCAGCAAACTCTGACCACCATTGCTTTGTCCATTATCCTGGGATCTTCTCAGCAACAGTTGACAGTTGGCTCCCTGCTGTGAACTAGACCCTGGGAAATTTAGGAAGCTGACTCCTGACACTTTTCTTTTTATTCACTTAATTCCTTAATGTCTGCATCTGCTGTAATTACAACAAATTTCAATTATAATGAAGATCCAACTGTGGGGGTAAAATGGGATTATGGTAATTGTTTGAATGGAGAGGCATAGAAATAGGTTTCAAAAGCTTTCAGAGAAGCTATCTGACCAAAATAAGATCAATGCAGTTGGCTGCTAATTAAAGCAAACAGACAAAGGAACGCAACCTAGCTGATTTTTAATGTATGAGCTTCATTAAAAGGCTTACATTAGTCAGCTTGCATTTTGAGGACTATTGAAATGTTTTGTTCTTTTGTCTCTGAGGAAAGCATATAGACATTTAAACTGACCGTCAACTGTATAAAGAAGGGATGAGCATTCTTAAAAAGGGAAGTAACTCAATGGAGCGTAAATACATTCAGACTCATTTATAGGTAACCATTTATCTGAACATTGGGGAATTTCAAAGGCCTGCCAATGGATGTCCTATTCATTTCAATCTGTTTTGGGGAATGAGGAAAGGAGAGATTTCATTACCGAGGACAAAATTTTTCTGTGGGCGTTTATAGAAATACACTGAGTAATTTTTTTTTAGGCTGATCTAAATAGATGACTTCCTCTAGCTGTGTTCAGGGTGGGGACTTCTTTTGGGGGGGGTGCGTTTATCTAACAATGCATGTGCTTAAATAACTGTAACAGAAGGGGAGCTTGCTTCTCAGGGACAGACACTGTTGTGTGCTTATTTTCTTGGACAAAAGAATCTCTTCTTTTAATTTTTACATGAGACTTTTAAAGTTTACATGGATCAATAGAGGGCCATAATGAAAGAGATCATTAGGAGCCTATTATCAGGTGGGCTTTATTCCAAAAGAACAGAGGCCTCACCCACTGCAGTGAATTTTATTTTCAGAGTTTAACGAGGGAGGTGGAGGATGGTCACTTAGACCTGGATTTGAGTGCCCGCTCTGCTTAAGAGGTGACCTGGGATCTCACTGAGCCTCTGTGGCTTTAAGCAGAAAACAAGACTCATTCACCTGCACCTCTGCTCTTGTTGCACTGGTCTCCTACCCGGGCTGAGACTGTGTCTTGGGAAAGCCTGACTCACTCTTCTCACAGACCGTTTCTTAAGTGAACGTGTTTCTCATTGCATTTGTCTAATAGCAAAATAAAATATGAATGTAAGCTCGTGTATATTTTTCTTCCCAGTTTCATTGTAAAAGCGATGACCAACCCAGAAATAAATAAAGCGTGGGTTGATACTTTTATTCCCACATTTAACCACTATTAACAGATTACCAATTTGGACTAGTTCCTTGTAGACCTTATTTGCTCTTTATAACAATGAAGGCAATAACAGCAGAAGCTAAACATGCTATTCTGCAATGTGGTTCCTGTACTTAATAGTATATTACACACGTAGAGCTTTCCAGTATCCTTACATGTAGATGTATGTATTCATTTTAATTGCCTCGTAGCATTCGTAGTGTGGATATACCATTTCTTTAACCATCCCCAAAATGGTGGACTGTGTTTCCATTTTTTAAATTGTTTATAATGATAATAATTTGGGGGCGTCTGGGTGGCTTCCTCAGATGTCTGACTTCTGCTCAAGTCATGATATCACATGTCGTGGGTTTGAGCCCTTGTCAGGCTCTGTGATAACAGCTCAGACCCTGGAGCTCGCTTCTGATTCTGTGTCTCCTTCTCTCTTTGCCCTTCCCTGCTCACACTGGCTCTCAAAAATAAATAAACATTAAAACAATAAGGATAATAATTTTATGTATACATTTTTTCATGTAAAAAGGTATTCCTAGGGCATTATTTAAAGAAATAGAATTGCTAAGTCAAAGCAGATACATGATCTAAATTTTAGAAATGCCACCACATCAGTGGCAATGGCTTTCCCATGTTGTATGAACACCAAGGGGCATAATAGGCCACACAGAAACAGTGCGTAAAATAAGAAGAAATAGAAAAACATACAAAGAATCACTGTCCAATATTAAAAACAAATAATGCAAGCAAAAGGATATAACATTTTCCCTGCCATGTACATATTAAGAAAAATAAGATAAAATCCAAGGCCAGCAAGTTTTAAAGAGACACATTCACCCAAATACTATTTAAGGGAGTTTAGGACATTTGGGAGGAGATTTTGATTAACGGAGTGGACCTAAAATCTATTACTTTCACCAAAAAGTACTCATGACGGTGACCGAGCCACTCTGAAGCAGGGGAACTAGAGATAGAAGTCAGTGTTCAATAAGTTTAAGTTGTTGAGGTTCAAGGTGAGGTTTAGGGCCACTGTGTAGAGCGTGTGAATGAGCGTGGGGTCCCCCGTAAAGTGGGTTAGGAAGGTAAAATTGAATACCTATTTGAATAATCAGCCAGCAACAGGTATGATGAAAGTGTGGCATGCACAAAGGAGGATTTTTTCACGCAGGTTAGACTGTAAGGTCATTTTTCTTTCAAAGAGTGATACTAAATTTCTTAAAATTATGGAATCAAAATCTTGTTTTCTGTGGTTTTCTTTTATACTTTATAAATTCGGCTTCTGAGATTGTATTCTACTGGTAAGTCTAGCAACTATTAGCACTCAAGTCTAAAAGCCCTTAATGCTTCAGCCCATTTATGGATTGAGTGACTTAAATGCCTTTAAATATATTAAACTACATTTAGAATATGATTTATTTACTTTCCAAGTTGTTCAATGTACTGCATTAAAAGATAGAATGCCACAAATATTTCTAAAAGTTAAGCATCCAGAAAATGAACATTTAACTTTGGTGAACTTAATTTATCTTAGATGTTCTACTGAGGAAGACTTTAAAGGTCTAAATCAGTTACCTAACACTTTTTTTAAAATAATAGTTTATTGTCAAATTGCTTTCCATATGACACCCAGTGCTTCTCCCCTCAAGTGCCCTCCTCCATGACCATCACCCCCTTCCCTCCCTCCCCCTCCCCTTTCAGTCCATGGTTCCTTTTCAGTATTCAATAGTCTCTCATGATTGTGCCCCTCACTCTTCCCAGCTCTCTTTTCCCTTTTTAAATTGGTGTTTATAAGGCTTAATTGGTCAAATTCCCTTAAAATTATAAATACAAATTCAAAGTTTTATTTCAAACTTGCTACAACAGAAAAGGCCCATCTTGGACCAATTCAAGGATCCATTCTTGGCAGGGGGCTTTTTTAAGGGACTTTTAAAGATGTCCCTTAGACTGAATTTAAAAAAAAAAGTTGAGAGGTGCCTGGGTGGCTCAGTTGGTTACGCATCTGGCTTCGGCTCAGGTCATGATCTCAGGGTTTGTGGGTTCGAGCCCCACATCGGGCTCTGTGCTAACAGCTAGCTCAGAGCCTGGAGCCTGCTTCAGATTCTGTATCTCCCTCTCTCTCTGACCCTTCCCTGCTTGCGCTCTCTCTCTCTGTCTCTCAAAAATAAATCTAAAAAATTAAAAAAAAATTTTTTTAAGTTGAATTAATGACTATTAAACTCCTTGCCTTGATCCAAGACTGTTTAAGTTAGGTTCCTTGGAAGGTTGACCATGGACCAACATTGATCTTAAACCTATTAAAATCCACTATAAATATGCTTAAACCTATTAAAATTCACTATAAATATGCTTAAGCATATTATCAAAGTCAATTATACTAATTTCTTCTCAGTAAGATGTAGATCATATTATGTAAGTTTCTGGCTCAGATCAGCTTTGGGGCCATTTTTCTCTTTTAGAACCTTATTCCTTCTTAACCATCAAATATTAATACTAAGATTTAGAGTATCTTAAACTTTTGATACTAAATTCAGAAATTTCTGGGATTAAAAATTTGGTGCCTAAAGCAGACACTCGGCAGAGTGGTGGAGATATAAACATAATTCTTGCTGATGCTGGGGGAGCACCTTGAGCCCTGTGTATGTGTGGGTGCCCAATAAAAGGCTCCATGAAATCCTGGTGCACAGGCCATGAAGTTCATAACCCTGAATTCAAAGGCCAACGTTGGATTTTGAATATATTCTCTATTTTTATTAATAGACCATGGATTTCTGAATTTTTCTGTATTTGTAGACTTACATAATTATTAAATTTGTTTTATTTTTTTAATAGTTTATTGTCAAATTGGTTTCCATATAACACGCAGTGCTCTTCCCCACAAGTGCCCTCCTCCATTACTACCACCTCCCTTCCCCTCCCCCTCCCCCTTCAACCCTCGGTTTGTTTTCAGCATTCAGTAGTCTCTCAGGTTTTGCATCCCTCTCTCTCCCCAACTCTCTTTCCCTCTTCCCCTCCCCCTGGTCCTCCATTAGGTTTCTCCTGTTTTCCTGTTAGACCTATGAGTGAAAACATATGGCATCTGTCCTTCTCTGCCTGCTTTATTTCGCTTAGCATGACACCCTCGAGGTCCATCCACCTTGCTACAAATGGCCATATTTCACTCTTTCTCATTGCCATGTAATACTCCATTGTTTTAAATAATATGACATCGATTTTTGGATTGGATAAATAGCTTCGTCTAGCTTGTGATACCTTACCCATCCCTTCTACTGAAAACAGGCAGAGACTAGAAGCAATTACATACATGGCCTCATACAGGCTTAAAAAATGCAGACAAAGTCTCTGTCATCTGGAAAAAGAAAAGAAAAGCAAGAGAGGAGCAGGGACAGGGTCTGTCTTCCTAGCAGTAGCTTCATTTTCAGAATTTCTTATTATTTTAAGAATTCAGAAATTTGATTGTGAAAAGAGATGAAAATCAGATCAAATCCTCTTCTCCTTGCTCTTTATCACTGAATTTATAGAATTTGTAGAATGAATTATATAGCATTGTCCTAATTATATAATAAATATATCCTTTATTCTCTAGTTTGGGTTTATTTATTCCCACTTAACACACGTGTCACTGTCATTAAGACCTCTTTAGCTACCAAAACTATCTTTAAAAAGTCTAACCTCACAGCTCTAAGTTTGCTAATGAGTTTCTGGAATCTGGGAAACTCCGTGAAGCCTCCTTCCCCCCCCCCCCCCCCCCCCCCCCCCCCCCCCCCCCCCCCCCCCCGCCCCCGCTCCTCCCCCAGCTCTTGGCAGAAGTGATGTCCTAATGCACGCTGAGAGTTTCCTTTTAAAAAGCTTATTTTTTAAGGAGCTTCCTGCACTGGAGCGAAGATGCAGTGCTTGAGAATACAGGCTCCAGTGACAGGTAGCCTGGCTCACGTTTCTGGCTCTATCACTTCATATTTGGACAAGTTAGTTACTCTCATCTTGGCTTACTTTCTTCATTTATGAAATGGGAAATAACACCGTGCAAGCAACATCTCAGATACGATTGTGTACACATCTCAAAGTTTCATTTTAAGCTTGGTAAGAGGAAGTGGGTAAGCGAAAAGCCTTCAAGAAAGCAAATCTAAATGGCCTCTTGGCGGACGTATTTTGTAGATTAGCCATGAAAATGATGTTTGGTCAAATATCATTAGGATAGTCACAAGGCTGGTTAAAGGTCATTGGATTTGGGAATATCTGGTTAAAGGTGACAGTAGTCAAAGTGAGCTAGATGGGTAAATTGAATTTCCCAAACAACCGTTTTACCTCATTAAAATCCACCAGAAATCGCACATCACTTGTCAGGAATTCTGGATGTTTCCTCACAGGAGCTCTAAGTGGCATTGTTCAAAAGTGTTTTGCTTCAGATCAATTTGGAGACAGTTATCCTTGTGAGTACATAGGAGATACAAATGTGGAGACCCAACAGTACAGCCTGGTAGTCACAAGTAAACAAAAGGAACTACATAATTTATGTGCATCCATCAAGACCTCTAAAGAGGATCCATTCATGGTGTCCATCTACTTCTCCACTTCTTCACCGGGTTTTTCTCCCTTCTTTAAATTGCCCTTCATCTATGACTGTGCAGAAAGCTCTTGTTACTTGTCTCACCATTTCTTTACCACTTAACAAAAAATGAGGCTCTTGTGTCTCACCTCTTCCCCACTCACCTCTTACGGTGCTGCTCAGTGTCAGGCAGTAATAACACAGAAGAGAAGGCCAGATGTGCTGCAGCTAACTGAAGAGGCTTAGTTAAAAGGGGATAGCTTCAGCTGACTCTTGCACTCCAGAGATGTCCATTTGTCCATTCAACCATCCATGCATCCATTCGTTCATGCATGCATGCATTCCATCAATTTAAAATCATTTATTGAGCACCTACTGTTCACTACATTGATACTCAGT
This sequence comes from Suricata suricatta, assembly GCF_006229205.1. Lineage (NCBI taxonomy): Eukaryota > Metazoa > Chordata > Mammalia > Carnivora > Herpestidae > Suricata > Suricata suricatta. Next base: position 102,832,657 of record NC_043702.1, read on the forward strand.
GAATGAGAAAGATAACAACCCCATGGAGCTTACTTTCTATGTGGGGAGACAGGCAACAAATCATAAACTGAGTGTATAAGCAGAATATACAACACTTTAGAAGATACAGAAAATGGTAGACAAAGTAAATAGGGCTGAGAAAGGATTGGGTGTGTAGACAGAAGGGGGGGTTGCCATTTTAAATAGCATGAATGTGGGAGGCCCCTCCACAAGGTGTCATTTGAACAGAGACAGGGAGAAAGTGAGGAGCGGGTTGTGTGGGCACCCAGGGGAGAACATTCTGGACAGAGGGAAACTCAGTGAAAAACCAACAAAGGAGCATCTCTGGTGTGCTTTAAGGACAATAAGGAGGTCAACTTGAAAGATGGAAAACTGGCTTTGTGGCTTGGACAGATGGAGAAAAGGGAGAAGAGTAGGGGTGAATTCAGAGACTTAATGGGTGTTCAGTCTGAAGGAACTGGTACGTCATTTTAAGGACTTTTTTTTTACCCTGAAGACAGCAGGAAGCCATCGGAGGGTTTTCATATGACCTGTCTTAGGCAGTAAGAGCATCTCACTTGGGCTGGGAATTGACAAGAGTGGAAGCTGGGAGGCCGGTTCACTGAAGATTATGGTTGCTGAGGTGAAAGATGCCAGTGGCCCAGACCACAGTGGTGGCAATAGAGGTGATGGCAAGTGTTCTGATGCATGACAGACTCTAGAGGCAGAACCAGAGGGCTTGTTCCTACCTCAGACCTGGCTCAGGGAAATATGGGGTTGCTGTCTCCTGATGGTGAAGGAATTGGGTGGAAGGTGGGCTGCGAGAGAGGTAGGACTTCAGAAATCCTGGCACACAATATCTGTTAGATACCCAAGCAGAGCTGCGAAGCAGAGAGCTGTATTTAGAACAGAGTATAAACTCTGAAGTTGCCGGCATATACTTATGAAACTCACCATGTCTCTTGCTCAGTAATCTGACTTTTGTGTAAGAAAAGCCAAACATTTGTATTATATATATGAAACTTTTATAATTCTAAATGAACGGGCAGACTACATTTTCCAGAACTATCTTGAGCCCCACTGGATACCTCATACTTTTCCCAGGCCTCATCTGTCCCAGCTGGAAACTTGTGTGTGGCCTCAGTTAGAACTAAGTTGGGAAAATAGCCATTCCGATCATTTTTGAGGAAAATGCCAGGCAGCCTTCTTCCTAATGCCAATGGAGAGAATGTGTGGCTAGCAGAAAATGTGCTGGCCACTATTTTTTTTTATGTTTTTTATTTATTTTTAAGAGACAGAGAGAGTGCAAGCAGGGAAGGGTCAGAGAGAGGGAGACACAGAATCTGAAGACAGGCCTCAGGCTCTGAGCTAGCTGTCATCACAGAGCCTGATGCAGGGCTCGAACCCACGAACCGTGAGATCATGACCTGAGCCGAAGTCCGATGCTCAACCGACTCAGCCACCCTGGCGTCCCTAAGATGTTTGAAGCTGGACTCTGGTTTACAGCCTCAGAAATGTCTCTGGGCTTCTGACAAGCTCAATCTCCCAACATCTTGAAAAAGTCTCTCCCTTCTTTGAAGCAGCTTCTTTGGTCTTGAAAGAGAAACATTTTGTTCTTGGGAGACACCCCAGGAAACAACTGCACTGCGGCCAGGACCATGGACTTTCACAGAGTCATGGTGAGGTTCACGGACCAGTCTGGAGGCTTGTCCTTCCCATTTCACCTCTCACCTAGCTTGTCCATGGCCCCAACCAGCAACGGTCCTTCTTTTTCAGAATAAGCTTTGATTTGGGAGGGAAATTACAAATTTTCATGTAAATTGCCTTATGATTTTTGTCCATATTCCAGTTTTTTCTCTCCTTCCATTTCTTACTTTCATCTGCCTTTCCTTCAACTCTTTCTTTCCTCACCCTTCAGCGCATGCCTACTCTGCTTTGATAAAGAGACAGACTGCTTCCAATGTGTCTTGCCTGTTCTCAAAGTCTTTGCTTACTCACATCACTGCATTCACCTTTTTGCGGGGACAGGACCTAGGAAAGTGTCGAAATCACGCTGAAGGCTTTCTTTGTTAAACAGTGTGTATCAAGAGAAGGCACATCCATCCAAATCCAGTTCCATGTGATATATCATTAGAACTTCAGGAGACAGGAATTCAGAGTGATTATCTCTTAACAATTTCAATTGAGGGCTTTACCCCTAAGATTGTGAGGGGCTCTGGCCCTTAATGGGCCTTTCTCACATTGGTAGCCCCTCCATTGTTCTCTTTCTGGGTCATGCCTTCGGTGCTCAGTCTATGCCAAGTAGGGAGAAAAAGAAACAAAACACCAGTTAAAATAAACTGATTAAAGAATATGGAAATTATACTCATATAACTGCCCTTGTTAAGTAAGCAAATTGGGGTTATACATCTTTTATTTTGAGTGTCAGTTTTACAGATGAGTGTTTCTGATCACAGTATGCGTTGAACCAAAATGAACCAAGCTACAGGCATCCATTCATTTTTTTTCTCATTCTAGGAATATTAGATTTTTCTTTACTAAAGTACATTTTTCCCTTTAGAAATAGATCATTTTTAAAGTGACCATAAGCAATGAATTTCTATCCTACTCTTCCATTGGCAAATTGAGTTTATTAAAACACTGCAATATGAAGTCTGTGTGAGGCTTATTAAAGATGTGTTCAAAGTGCCCAGATATTTCTTACCATTTTCCCCCAGGCCTCTCCTACTATGTGCCAGATTGACTTTGGCAATCTTGAGTTTTAAAACATTTTAATGTGTAGAATAGTGGGAAACTATGTATTTTCGTTTGTTTTTATATTCATAGAAATCTGTTTTATAAAAGGTTAAGATTCTGTTAGTTGAAAGTCACGGAATCCCTGCTCAAGCCAATCTGAATGGAATGGGTTTTCTTCTAGAACGATTTTTGGTTATCTCACAGCATCTGATACAGATGAAAACAAGAGAAACCAAAAGAACTGTAGGATTAAGTACCTACCCACTTGGCTTTGTTCAGTTTTCCATCTTTAAGGCAATTAACTATGTGTTGGGGGAGGAAGGGGAGCAAATAATACTATAATTTGTCAATCATGGAAAGGGCATGCGTGTGTGTGTGTGTGTGTGTGTGTGTGTGTGTGTGTGTGTTTGGCTTTGGGGGAAGGGTGTGGAGTGCAGTTGGATGGGTTAAAGAGAGGTTGTGTAAGAACTTGACAGTTCCGGTGGGGAAAGTGATGGAGAAAATGCACTGCAGGAACAACACAATCCAGAAGCAGGGAGGTGCTGGGATATAGGGGAATATAGGGGGTAGGGGAGGTGGGCTTTCTCGAGCTAGCACCACAGGCTCTCCATCAGGGTGCACCCCGAGGCAGAGGCCCTCAATTGGAATGTGTGAATGTGGACACTGATGCCTCAAGTTTCTATAACCCCACAACTCAACATTAGTAAGGGAGCAGAGACTTTGGTCCATCTCAGAGACAAGCCCCTCTTTCTTTCCTGTTCTCCCAAGACCAAAAGCTGGGAATGGGAATCAAGAGGAAAGATCCAATTTGGAGTAGGGAAGGGACCATTTGTTTTTGCTTATGTATTGATTGCTTTGTCTCTCTGAAGATGTTCTATAGAAAAATTACTGGTTCCTTTCTCCCCCTTTCTGTTCTTTAAGCCACAGTTAGATACCATGGAGTTACCAATAGGCTGTTCCCAAACATAAGCCCTGTCAGCACAATTGTATGTTTGCTGTGCTGAGTGGAAAATTTCTAATAATACGTCTGAACATATGCAGGAATATTAGTTTCTGGGCTTTGAAACAGTCATTGCTGGAGGGAGTTTTCTACCTATGTAGGACAGTTAGATAAATCAGCTTACTTTTGTTTGCTTCGTATTCTCAGAGGCTACAAAATGAATCCTTTTATTGTATTAGTCCACTTCTGTAGCTTCCTTACTCTTACCCCCTCCCTTTTTAAATTCATGGGGTTTCTTTTGTCCCTGTCAAGATTACTTTCAAGAATTCATGTATTTATCACTGATTTTACTCTTAATTTTCTTCATTATAAGTATTGAACACTAGCCAGATTCTTAGTCGCAGTAGTTCCTGCAGCGTAGAGATGTTCAATCATGTGCGTTAAGAAGTGAAGAGAATTGCCGAAACACACCATGCAGCAAATGGCTGAACTGGGATTCGAACTCAGATATATAAGTGACCCTAAAGCCCATGAACGCTGTCCGGAAGCTATGAATGTTGCCTTCCCTCCCATTAATCCAGGAGATGCTTGTCATCTATCCTTCCTATCATTTTTGCAATAGAATGTGTGTGTTTTACTTTGTTGTGTGCATGCTTCCGATCTCAAATTTTCACTGAATCCAGTCTCAGTTTGTTCCAATTTTCGTTGCTGAGCATTTGCAGTGGCTTTATGATAACCCCTTACATGCTAAAAATTCCTTAAGAAGGTTTTTAGTGTTGGACATTTACACTGATTCATCATGACTTTGTTATGAATGATGATAATTAGCATGCACAGTTTTTATATTTTGAAATATATTCTTAAGATAGAGCCACTTAAGTATGATCACTGGGTCAAAATATATGAATGCTTCAGAGAATTTTTAAGGTGTATGGTAATAATATTTTTCAGATAGTCATACTGTTTTCATCATAAGTAGTAAAGGACTCATTTTAAGGGTGGTTTGGCATTTTTTGAAATGATAGAGGTTCCTTGCATGTTAAATGAGCAGGTAACATCTTTTCAAATTTCACATGTAGTTTAAAATAGATTCCTGGCCCTCACCCAAAAGAGAATCATGAGAACGGTGACCTCAATTATCTGCCCCTTCTCCCTTCCCTTTAAAAATGCAAAACCTTTCCAAAATGTAAAATTGCCATCTTTGTACATTTTGTTCGACAGTAAATGAAAAATCTTACAGATTCTGACCACTTCAAATTAACTTTAAGTCAATGCCAATTTGCCCCGGTGTTGAAATGCTTCATGGAATTGGCTAAATCAGCCGTAGCGTTTCATTGCCCAGTGGTGCTGGACACCGGACCAGCGACTTGCGGTTAAGCCACAGAACTGTTTTGCTGTCACTCAAGTCTGACTTAGTATAGAGATACGGCAGATCAAGTTCTACTATCAGTCCATGCAGTAGGATATTAGGCATTTTTGTGTTTTCCTTTCATTTCAGTTGAATTGGCATATTTTGTTTGCCTTTGCTTTGTTTCCATAGGTGTTTGCCAAACTACTGTGAACATGGAGGAGGCTGCTCCCAGTCCTGGACCACCTTCTACTGTAACTGCAGTGACACAGGTTACACTGGCGCCACCTGCCATAACTGTGAGTAGTCCTGATTCACCCACAGAACTGGCAAAGGTCCAGGAGTTCAGGACGCATTCAGCTTGGGGCAGGCACTCTGGGTTCATTCATTCAACACGTGTTTCTCAGTGGCCATGTGGGATAGATGCACGAATATAAGCCATATCCTCATGGAGTTTGTGGCCTGCCAGGAACACAGATAGCAAATGGAATAAGTGTTGGAGGCAGAGGAGAGACCATGTGCCGTAGACCCACCAAGGGGAGCTATTAAGTCAAGAGCATTGTCTGGATGGGCTCAGTTAGGCTCCCACGATAAACGACTTCACATCTCAGTGGCTTAAGTAACCAGTGGTTGTGTCATGCCTGTGTGACATGCTTACCTCACATTGGCAGGGGCCCTTCTTCTACTCCATCCTCATTCTGGGATGCAGACAGAGCTCTGTTGCCCCGGAGGTTGCCATGACAGAGAGAAGGTCGAGGACCCTTATGCTAGCCATTGAAGGTTTCCCCATTGGAGTGGCAAACATCACATCCATTTACATTCTGTTGGCCAAGGAAAGTCACAAGGGCACACCTCAATTCAAAAGGTGCCGTCTTTCCATGGGATCGGAGAGAACAGCCATCTAGATGGTAACTGCATGTCAGTGTTAAGGAGGCTTCAAATAGAAGGTCTGCGTTGATCTTTGGTAGGAATGTGGCCAAAAAAGAAAAGAAGAGAAAAGGGAGACTGGATGTAAGGGGTGATGAGTAAAAAATAAATGAATAGCACGAGCCTCGATTACTGTAATTTTATAGTCTTGTGGGGGTCACCAAACAAAAACACACGATGAAATAGAGGTTTGCCGTTTAGAAAATTGTGTGTCAAACTGTGTGAACTGAACTGTAAGGATAATTTAGAAAGACACAGTCCGAAGGTGCCGCCTCCAGTTGTAGGAGATTTCATCGAAAACGTGAGCTGTGAAACTGATGTAGACGGTAGAGGGGTAGGAGGTGGAGCTGCTGAGGACTACATTGAGGTCCGTCAGGAGTGGACCTCACCAGGCCTTCTGAAGTCCCTGCAGCTGCCTGGATGGCATGTAGAGATTCAGAAAGCGACTGGGAGATGCCAGCAGGGCAGAGGTCAGACTCTGATGCAGGGCAGACACCGTCGTCACTGTCTGCCCCAAAGACCTCTCAGCCATTCTGCAGCCGTTCCATGACTCGCAAGGTGGCATTCACCAGAGATGCCCCCAGAGATGTCTAATCAAATCAGAGAGGACAGAGCCTAAAGGTCATCACAGATGAGGTTACTGCCATTGGGTACCTGTGGCAATGAAAAACAGTGCCCTGCTTTATAAGGAAGTATATTACTGAGTCACCTGGGTGGCTCAGTCAGTTTAGTGTCCAACTTTGGCTCAGGTCATGATACCAGGGTCATGGGATCGAGCCCCACATGAGGCTCCACACTGAGAATGGAGCCTGGAATTCTCTCTCCCCTCTCTGTCTCTCTCCCCTGCTTGCGCACATGCTCTCTGTCTAAAATAAAACTTAAAAAAATTTTTTATTAAAAAATGAAATATATTATTTAAAATTTTCTACTTAGAAATTTGGAACAGTGAAGGGAGCACTGGACTAAGAGAGATTAAATTTGGATTTTACCTAGCTCTTGTACTTGACTAAGTGTATCTTGGTGTCCTGCCAGAGCTCAGTTTCTTCACAGACACTACATAATGAAATGGCCCTCTTAAGACTAATTACATGTTTTGTTAAAGATTCCCAGCAAGTACCTACCTATAAGTGTTGAGCCTAATTCCAGAAGTGCCATCCTTAAAGGGCCCAGAACAATGTTTACTCGCATAGACACAGTGCACGACGTGCACAGCGCTGTTTGGATTCTAGGCTGTCATATCAGTGCTCTTGTGAGATGCGCAGGGACCACCAGAACAGACATCCATGTGACAGTGAGAACCGTGAAGGAGACTTAAGTCAAAGCTGCCCAAATTTTGGCCAAGTCACATGACAACCTTTCTATGATTTTTTAAAGCTGATTCTGTTCACTTTCTCCTAATTTAACACTGTTTTGAGGAGTTCATCTCTATGGATACTCTTCTCCTTTAATTTTCTTCATCCATCAGGCTAAAAATAGAATCTTTCCAGCTTTAAGGAAAAGTGTGAAGTTGAAAATCGATGGAAGTGAAGTGCTGATTTGTAAAGGAACACTGTCACAGCAGAGGAGCAGGGGACTCAACACACAAAGCCTTAAAAATACCATTCTGGTTTATAACACCTTCTATTCCTCTTGCTGTGAAATTGCTCAGTGCTCTATGATAGGTTGCAACACTGTTAAACTCTTTCTTCCCTTCTGGGCACTCAGCCAGGAGAAAGCCAGTCCCTGGCTGGCTGGGAGGTCTGGCAAACACACCTGGTATGCCTGTGCAGTTCAAGAATTTGTCATCTCTCACTGATTTCTCCCCTTTCCTCAGCTGAGTGAGGACCATTGTTTTGAGTCAGATTTGTAAATAGAGTGAATCAAGGCATGTTTTCCTGCCTGAAAAAGCCTGTCCCTCCCAGTCCCCCTGCCTCCGCATGGGGCATCAGAGATGAAAGTTGCCCAAATGCAGAACATAACACATAGGACACCCTCTGCTAAAACAACCCAAGCAAGTTGACAACCTTGCCCCAGTGCAAAGGGCAATACCTTTGGTGTGGTGGGGCCTATGTTCTTGAAGTGGTCATCCACAGAACAGTAAATACAGTCTTCAGATTTGTAAGACAGATCATATTACTTATGACTTGATGAATTCTCAGTATTCTTAATCCTTTGTCTCTTTAAGCTCTTCAGGGTGTGTTTTACTTTTTCACTATGGGTGTTTCCTAGTGAATCCTACCTGAAGACAGGTAGGGTTGACTTGAGTCTGGGTAAAGGGAAGGGTATGATGGATTCTAAGAAATAGCATAATGGGAACCCCAAAGTTTTTAGACAGAGCAGGTTGCTGCTAAAATTAGATCTATCATCATTCCATTTCAATATTCCTTTCTCCTGACCTGGTGACTCATAAGGAACTTGGGTATACAAGTTACATTACTTTCCAAATACACTTTGTTCAAAACCACCTGTTCAGGAAGGGGGTGATGAGCATGTGGGCAATTCCTGTCTAATCTGTGACAGCTTCTCCAGGTAAGGAGGATATGTGAGTCTCTCACTTATCCCACGAGCTGTCCCTGAACACCATTATGTCATGTCTGTAAGTTGCTTTGGTTAGGAATTGTCTTCTCTGCACTGTATCCTGTTCTTCAGAGAAGAATTGCAGGTATGCCAATGTTTGCAATCCACACAAGCCCTGTAACCCGACCAATTATCAGAACCTTCAGACCCCCCGAGATGGTTACCAGTGTTCTTGGGTTGGTACAATGTGCAAGTTTAGAAGGTTATGTCCTTATAGCCAAACTTCTAAACACTTACAGTATATTTTGGTCATGCTCTACCATGAGTCCAAGTTAATATTAAAAGGAAGAGGTTTTGATTATGGGAACTTAATGCATAATTCGTCTACAATGTAATGATAAAGAGAGGTGAGATTTTACTATCTTCATTTTATAGATAAGCACATGGAGACCCAGAAAATTTACATACCTTCCTCACCATCACACAGCTAGTGAAGCTGGGACTTCAGTGGATGAAATCTGGCTTCAGATGTCAGACACCTTTGAAGCCATGTATTATGTTTCCTTTCTCAAACGGATAAGACATTTGCAAGCCTTTCAATGAGAACTTAGTGATGAGGGACCCATGACTTCCTTCATACTGCCTGAGACACACTGGAGTATTGTGATACTGTAACTGAAAACATAGAAGACTGAGAGATGAAGAGGTTTTTGTGTTCTAGAATAATCATGCAGACTTCATGGAAGAAAGTAGGATGAATTTGCACTTGAAACACAGCAAAAATTAAAATGAATATAAGAAATGGGGCATCTGCGTGGCTCAGTTGGTTGAACATCGACTTCAGGTCAAGTTACAATCTCACAGTTCGTGAGTTTGAGCCCTGCATTGGGCTCTGTGCTGACATCTCAGAACTTGGAGCCTGCTTCAGATTCTGTGTCTTCCTCTCTGTCTGCTCCTCCCCTCCCCCTCAAAATAAGTAAAGATAATTAAAAAAGGAAGAAATAAGGAAGCCTATGAAAACAGACAGGCAAGAGCCAAGATGTGATGTAGGAATATCTATACTATACTTTGGAACACTGCACATGTTCCCCAGGCTCAAGAAAGGAAAAATAAATAGCTCCATTCATTCCAAAGCCCAAATGATATTCCTGTAAAGCACCTTCCCCCAAGGCAAATCTGAGCTAACTATAACCAAAGCTTTTTATGTGCTATTGCAATATCTATAAATACCACTTTAATGACTACATAATAAAGAGTCCATTTAATGACTTATTCAAACATTGTCACCTATTTTTTTTTCTTTTTTGGGGTGAAGGGTCCTGTTTTCTTTCCAAATATTTATTATTATAACCAGCTGTAGTGAGCATCTTTGTGCTTAAGTAATGTTTAAAGCCCTCATAATCTATTGTTTTCTTAGGATTACTTAGTATGGTCTGACTGAGTCAGAGATCATGAATAGTTTTAAGGATCTTGATTCATATTTGCAGCTTGTTTTCCTAAAGTCTTGCTACAGTTTGTACTCTGATCACTATTTTCTGATATCTTGTTTTACCTTCTCTGCTGGAATTGTCTGTTATAACTTATAAAACCGTTCGACTTGCATTTTTATGAAAACATTTGAATATTGAAGTGGAAATTAATATTGACCCTCATGGTGAGTTCCAGATGAAGAAAATGGTTTATTTTTTTTAATTGTTAGTTTAATTTTACATGACTTCTACTATAAGAATAAGACTATCGCTGTAGAATTTTATTTCATCACTCAACAAGTACCTTTTGAAAGGACATCCGGTGTCAGTAACTATGTGTGTGATTCCTTTCACATTGAGGGGACTCAATAAGTGACGCAGGCACTTACTTATCATCTTCTCTGTGTCTCCTGTTCAGTGGGAATGTCCTGGATCTTCTCACTCTGTCTGATGACATCCACAGGGTCCCTTTCCAGGATCTCTTTAACATTTCCTGGCCCCGGCTCCTCCCTTTGAGCCTTGCAGCCTCCCTGACATCCTAGCAGTGCTTTACCTCACTTCGCAGCTGGGCAGGAGGATGCCAGCTTTCTTCCTCCCCCAAGCCTGACATAGCACTTCTCCCGTTGGGCAGTCAATAGCCGGGTATTGACTAGGGGCATCTCAAGTTGTCTGGCTATCAGACTCAACACTAGTCATCACAGAGGAATAACACTTTTGCTGTTTTAAGGGTAGGTAAATGGTCTGTAACCGCATGATATTTCGTGACAGAGAGACGGGTTAGAGAGCATAGAGGATTCTGGTAATAAGAAGTTTATTTAAAAGCATTGCTTATAGCCCTTAGCTCAAAGGAGCTCATATCCTAATATTATTCTGTGGGTTTCTTATTAAGACCTAAAAGATATCTGTCTTCATGCTTAACCCCAATGCATTCTGCAGGTGTTCCCAGCTACAACTAGACACCTACAGGAGAAGAAAAAAACCAATAATGAATTGTGGAATCCACGCCCTGCTTCATTTTATGACACTAACCACAGTCTTTTATGTCATCATTATTTTTATTTACGTTAACTCCCTACTGAGACTGTAAACTCTTTTAGAGAAGGAGCCATGGCTTGTTTATATTTATACTAAACAAATCCAAGGAATTGGTGGCATATAATTGGTGAGACAGACAATTAGGTGGGAAAGGGTCATTCAGTGTGCCATTTGATGGGGACTCCAGAAGGACAGGGTGGTATCTGAATCTTTTCTGTCTCCAGCCTCATGTCTAATCCCTGACCCACAGCAGAAATCTGCTGTTTGCTGTGTAGACAAATGGATACATGAGTTATGGGACCAAAGTAGTGGTAAGTTACTAGGGCACAGGCATGGTCTCCTTCTGAGGGGGTGAAAGTTTTCTCAATAATGGACCGTTGAGCCCTAAAGTCTTGCCAGGTCTCGGAGGATGAGAAAGAACAAGGTGATGGAAGAATGAGCAACACATAAAAAGGCAGGGAGATGTGAGGGTCATGCAGCAAAGAGAGGTCTATCTGATGCCCAGCATAGCTGGGATCTGAGGTGTGAGGGAGGGGAGTGGACTGGCAGGCAACGCAGCCAGCGTACAGGGTGGGGATAATTTCAGAAGGAGCTTACTTCTCTGTTGAGCATTTAGGAGCCAACCATGATTTGTTGGTTTTGCTTTAATTCTTATGAATTACTTGCTAATATTTAATTTGTTGTTCGTATTTTGCTTATTAGAGTTTTTTTTAAGGGAATTATAACTCTGATGGTTTTGTAGAGCGTGCATTGAAGTTGGAGGGCAAAGATATGGGTGTAAGGAAGATATCGGATGCTCTTTACAATCCTGTGGACAGCAAATAATGAGAATCGGAGCAAGCTAGAAAGAAGGGACCTGACTTGAAAGGCATATCTAAAATTGGATCAAACAGACATGAAGACAAATTGAAGACAGCAGAGAGAAAGACGACTGTTAGCTTTTTAGCTAGGAAGACTTCATGAATGAAGAATGTAGTGACTAAGTTCTCTGGTCTGTCTGAGCCTGAAGCCTCCTGTCAAATCCAGGCCCTACAACTTTCAAGCTATATAACCTAGGGCAATTTATGTGAGCTCTGTGTGCTTTGACTTCCTTATTGGTGATATGGGGCTAATAATAGCAGCCACCTAATGGAAATATCACGAGGCTTAAGTAAAATAATCCCTCTAAAGTATTTAACCTGGCGTCTGGCAAATGCAAAGTGCCTGCTTCATGTTAGGTGCTATTTCAACAGCTAGAGGAGGAGATTTAGTGGATGCTGTTATCAGCTCAGTGTGGGCAGCAGTGTCAGTCTGGAGGGGTGCTCACTGTGCTGATGTAGCTGTAAATCCCCGAGGGAGGTTTGGCAGGAAAATCAGAATCATGAGGGGTCTAGTTGCAGAAGCCTTTTGAGTCTCCGAAGATTCCCAGGTGTGGTAGGCCAGAAGAATGTGCAAAGTAAACCATTTTAAGGGACTCAAGAAGAGACACAGTGAGACACACCTGTGAAGGAATAGTGAGGAAAGAAGAGGAAGACTAAGAGGAAGTGGTAACTTAAAAGGTAGAAGAGAAGTGTTTCAAGAATAGATTATAAACATTCACATCTGAACAATATCCTCCATCCTAGGGTTAGGTGATAGTTAAATGACTGGATGAGTGTTTAAAAGAAGAAATTGCAGTTGGGACATCTGGAGATGGCTCCGTCGGTTGAGCGTCTGCCTCTTGGTTTCGCTTCAGGACATGATCCCAGGGTTGTGGGATCGAGCCCCATGTCAGGCTCTGCACTGAGCATGGAGCCTGCTTAAGATTCTCTTTCTTTCTCTGCCCCGCTCGTACTATCTCTCTAAAAACTAAACATAATAATAAAAAAATGGAATAAAAAAAGTTGTAGAAAAGCACAAAAAGAGAAAGAAAGAAACCATTTTTCTCTGGGCATTCTATGACTGTGGATGTATTGGAATGCATTGGAATTTGCTGTTCCAAGAACATGTGTGAATTGATGACTGCCACCGGTGTTGTCAGGCCCCGGGGAATTCAGAGCCACTACTTGCCTCTGAGATGGTCTGATGCTTCTTCAGAGCTGAGACTCAGTGGGGCCTCAGGAAGTGAGATGGCAAAGATTAGCCACAGGATATAATCCAAGGCACTTAAAAGAAGCTGAAACTAAACAAGCGTCCATTCCTTCACCCCTAGGCTAGTGCCTGGGGAGAAACTCAAACATTCTCAGTGCTCATCCTTATATAGAATCCTTCCTTTGGTTCTCACTCTGGAAAAACACTCTCTTAAGACTTCCTGCCTATCCAAGTCTGGCCCTTGGGTACAGACATCATCGATCCTTTGAGAACTTTCCCTCCAGCTCAGCCTGCTCCAGTCTTTCTTTTCACAGAGAAGCAGCCCTCCCACATCCTTAGGCAGTTCCTTCTCTTTCTTATTTCCTGATGACTGCACTGTCTGAGACCCCTTTTATTCTTAGCTACGACCTTGTTAGACTGTGGCAATTCTTCAAACAACTGGGTGTTCTCATGTGCAAATCTCTTGACCAGAAAGACTTTTGACCACTTTTTTTGCCCAAGTAAAATCATCAAGTCCTGCCAGAGGCCTACTGGGACCTTTCCTAGATGTTGTTCCACTTTGCTCCTTGGGTGCCCATTCACATAGAATTTATTCCACTATATGAACATGGAAAAGTTGGTTCTTGTTTACCTTTCCAAGCTGCTGCTGTTCTGTGCATCCCTCTTTGCATAGGATCTGGCAAATATGGGTGCAGAGTAGAGGATCAATGAATCCAAACATCTCTTTTAGGGCCAAATGCTTAAAGTCACAGAGCTAGAGGAAGTGGGATTTGAACCCAGTTCTAGAAGGTTTGAAAGCACTTCCTCTTCACATTATAACATCTCTAAGTGGAAGAAAGAGCACTCTTAAATATTTTATAGAACATGGCAGGATTTAAAACCAAAACTGATACAAAGACCTCTTATGAGAAAGAAGACGGAATCAAGGTTGCATATTCACCTCAGATCGATTTTTTTCCTTTTGAACATGTCTCAATGATTTAAGAGTTTCCCACAGTCATTTCCTACATGTTAATTTGTTCTATTTGTTCTTTCCTTCCTCTTTTCCTCATCTCTCCCATCATCTCCCCTTCCGTCATTAATTGAGGCTAAGTAGAGCCAACTTCAAATACTTAACGTGGGATTGACAATGTGCAAGAAATATAATCACAAGTTTTGGCTTTATTCCAAATCCTTAGAAGCAACAAAAGATCCCCAAATATGAAAGAATATAATTAACTAGAGATAATTTAATTGTTGATGTTGCCTTCCTTTGGAGAAGCATTGATATTTACATTGAACACTGAGCAGGAACAATGAGCATTTATTCTTAATGTATTTCAATCAACAGAAGACTAATTGCCATAGAAATATAAAGCTCTGGTATGTCCCATGAGTTGGAAGTAATCTGGACTGGATACATACATATTAAACTCAATATATGAAGACACATTTTCCATCTGTGCTCTAGCTTTGGATCCAGACATATCTAGGCTATATTTACAACTCTCTGCTCTTAGGCAAATTGCCTAGCTCTTTGCAGACTCAGTTGCTTGATCTCTGAAATAATAACAGCTCATTCAAACAGCTATTGTCTACTCTCCAGCTAAGGAACAAGAAACGTATAGCATGATATTTGTGATTTGGCATTTCCATTTTAAATGGTATCTATTATATATTTAAAATTATGATTATGAAAATATTGGTGTGTTTTTCATATAATTTTTGATATTCAGTAATTTATATGCCTGTGCTAACAAGGCACATGGCCGTGATAACATGTTTTGCATTGTAGATTGTGAAACAGATTTGTTCCTGGCACGGGTGTTGTCATTAGTAGAAATGAGAGGTACAGTGTCACTGAGAAAAGCCCAAGCTGGGGCTCAAGGGGCCAGAAGTTAGATCTGTCTTTGTCACAGATGACCTTAGGCAAGTCACACACTTTGTATAACCCATATTCTTCAGGGGTACAATGTGGATTATATACAGATTATACATGGTCACTAAGAAAGATTATTATGATTTCCTCTGATAGCATGACTCAGGATGCGTGTGCTGACTCTCTGTAGTATGTTGTTATCCTACTGTGCAGTTGCTGTTTCTCATCTTAGCCATTTTCCAATGTTCTAGCTCAGGATATTATTTGTATAGATCACATAGTTTATCTCTTGACTGTGGTTTAGAAAACACAAAGTGCTCTCTCAATTGTTACCTCAAAATATCTTTTAGAGCTACCAGGGTGGTTCAGTTGGTTAAGCGTCCACCTTTGACTCAGGTTATAATCTCCTGGTTTGTGAGTTTGAGCCCCACATTGGGCTCTGCACTGACAGCACAGGGCTCTCTGCCCATCCCCTGCTTGCTCGCACTCTCTCTCTCTCTAAAAATAAATAAGAATAAACATTTTTAAAAAGAGAGAAAAGTCTTTCAAAGTAAAACAAGTTAAAATATGAGGGTATAAAGGTCACAAATACTTGAAGCTCTTGCATGTTACCCTTGACCATTTGGTTGAGTTGAACTGCCATGGATTTCATTAGAAATGGATCAACTCAAAGAGTAATCAGAGTAGGAAGCAATGAGTGAATGAGAGAGATGGCATCATCACTCATAGATTATCAATTTTTATTTATTTATTTATTTATTTATTTATTTATTTTACATTTATTTATCTTTGAAAGAGAGAAAGACAGAGCGTGAACAGGAGAGGGGCAGAGAGAGAAAGCAGCACAGAATCCAAAGCAGGCACAGAGCCTGACGTGCGGCCCAAATCCACAAACTGTGAGACATTGACCTGAGCCAAAGTCGGACGCTCAACCAGCTGAGCCACCCAGGCTCCCCTAAGTTTTACGTTAAATGATAGGGTGAGACTGGACTATCAAACATGTCACAAAACAAAAGAATGATGAGTGTGCACAGCTGGAAACTTGCAAAAATATTTTTACTCTGTAATTTAGAGATAAAATTTAGAAAACCTTTCTTTGTCCATTAAAATTCCATAACATGATCACACTGTGACCTATGGGAAGTTATTTCACCAATTTGAGCCTCACTTGCACCATATACCAAGAGAAAATAATAGAATCTGTCCCTTATTGCTCCTAAGATAAATACATGAATCAGTGAGTATGAAATCCCTTTGACAAGTATGATTCTAGCTTTTCCTTATAGGTTTCTTCTTATATATTTACATCATTTTGTTTCCACTGCAACCTTCGTGAGGGACAAGGCGAGTATTTAGGGAAGGACCCCAAAGTTTAGAGAAGTTTAGAAGGTAGAACCCAAAGACATTCCATTACAAGGCCAGAGCAGGACTAAAACCTGGATATTCTTGTCGTCTCTGAATTTATCAGTGTGTATCCGACAGAATTTTCCTGGGCTGTATCATGTTCTAGCTAAGGTAAATTGGTAGTGGTGAAATTCTAACATTATTTCAAAATTCGGTTTATGTTACTTGTATTCTAAAAGGAACTCTGAGTATATCACTTCTCTGCTCCACATTCTTCGGTGGCTCTTCATTATCTATCTTAATGATAAAATCCCTGCTTCACAGTTCAGTAATTATGACTCTTCACTTAGAGCCCTTGTAAATCATAGTTTTCACTCATAATCCCATATGTATCTGTTATAAGAGGTCTGATTGGCTTTCATTCCTAAGCACTTCAAATTCTTTTTATTTCCATTCCTCCGACCCTGAATGTTTGTTTGTTTTTAAGTAATCTCTACATCCAACATGGGGCCCGAACCTACAATCAAGAGTTGGATGCTCTACTCCCGGATCCTGAATGTTTCTCCTGAATTTTTCTTCCAAGATAATTCTCTATTTTGACACTCTGCTTGAGGATCACCTATTTGATCATTCGTTAGCATTAATTTAAGCTTCTTGAGGACAGGCACTTGGGGTTTTTTATGCCCATGTTCTCAATACCTAGTACCGACTCTGGAATATGGCATACATAAAATAAATGGAGAATGGAGTTTTTACTGTCACGTTATTGGCATTTCCTTAAAGTGTACTTGTATATCTTCTCCATTGAGAGGAGAAAGGCAACACAACATATAATACCCTGCAACATCAGTTAGGCTTTCTCTTTGGTCTCCCTGAAGAGAAAATTGCTGGTTTTCACTTGATGAGAGACCTTAGGCTCCCGCTTTGAATTCAGAGCACATTTCTTAATGGACCCTCACATGCAGTCCAGTCCCCCATTAGCTCCAAAACTAGCTTGTGAATCATCTCTCAGGTGGCATAGCACAAAGAGGATTTTTTGGGGGGAGTCAATATATGTAGAAAACATGAAAAGGGAATAAAGCTGTCCTTTGTCAGAGCAGGACTTGTAACTGAGTTTATTAGTCCGTCAACAGACGAGTTGTCAGAGTTGGGTTTTGGCAGCACAGATTTCCTGCTTGCAGCTAATGTGATGATGAAGACCTTGGCAATCATCCCCTTGCTCCTGTCTCCCTGATCCCACTGTCATGATGGCTGAAAGAGAAAGGGAGTGAATCCATGTGCTGACATTTGATTTCATGGCTGAATGTTGTCTAAATGGGCATTCAGTGGGATCAATGTTAAATCTGCAGTCTGGGGGTTGCCTAGAGCTCACAGGCCATCAGTGTAAGAACCCATGCTCTCTGGCTTCTACCTAGAAGTCTTAAGTCTGATGACATTAGCAGGGGATTGTCAAAAGAAGTAGACAAAAAATTAAATTGTGCTCTGTTTTATGGACATGAAGCATGACAAGAGAAATTCAGTTACAAGTTCTGGCAATTAAAAATTGAGTAACCTAGAGGCATCTGCGTGGCTCAGTTTGTTGAGCATTCGACTTCAACTTGGGTCATGATCTCACAGTTCATGAATTTGAGCCCCATATTGGACTCTGTGCAGACAGTTCAGAGCCTAGAGCCTGCTTCGAGTTCTGTGTCTCTCTCTCCGCCCCTCCCCCAATCACTCTTGTGTCTCTTTCTCTCAAAAATGAATAAACATTAAATTTATTTTTTAAATTGGGTAACCTAGGAAAAATTACTCAAATTCTCCAAAACTTCATTTTCTTATCTCCAAATATAGGAATAATCATGTCTATGCCTTAGGATTTTTTGATGATGTTTTGATGATAAATAAGGGATCAACTTGGAGCATCAGGTGTGGTGCCTTATGTAGGAGGCTCTTGATTTACTTACCTTTCTTCATAAATCCTCCACACTTTTACCTTTTCTGGTCTTCAGTAGAGAGCTTTTAGATTAGTAACAGATGCTGATTTCTATGTTTGGAAAGGACCTTTCAGTACAAATATGTTATTTACATCCTTCCTCAAGTGGTGGTGTAGAAATGGGATCAATACCTCCTGCTATTATCGTGCTTCTCCAGTGGGTAGAAGGTTTGCTTCTCGTAGAAGCTACTACTTTCTTTTAGCTTTCTCTGATTAGTCTTTCTTATGCCTTCAATGAACCTACCATGGACAACCTGACATTTGGTCTTCTTGCAGAATGTTGAGAAGTTCCCCAAGGAAGAGGACTTCAATGAGTTTCTTCCACCCCTATCATACCTCTTTTGCCTTTAATTAAGTATGATATTGGTGGTCTCCATAGAGCTTACAATTGCTGGATTCAGAAAGTACTTAGGTAATAATAACCAGGGAAGGAGATTGCTTTTACTTACATTAAGCAACACATAGTCTACTTATCATGATCATATTATAATGATCATAGTTGATCCCAAATTCTGTGAACATAGATGATCTCCACACTTTATATTGGCTGCTATGTTAGGATTTAATTAAGTGGTTTATTTTCCTTTAGCACAGATTTGTGAAAATCTCTTCTCCTCTCAGATCACTCTTCCACACAGCATAGGCTTCTGTAAGGCATGTGTAAATCAGTGCACATTCTAGGTCCAACAATGTCACTGTGGATGATACCTGAGTAATTGAAGATTTTATTCCTGTTCTCAAGGACTTTAAAATTAGCAAGAATGGTAGAGAACCTATATTATATCCTCAGAAAGTAGTTCAAGATCGTCCATGGTCAAAGAATAAACTTAATATCGGTAAAGATAAATATATAGGCACCAAGCAGGAAGGACCAGACAAGACATGAAGCATGGGGGGAATGCTCAGTAACTCTAGACTAGACCTATACCAGGTGTGTAGTGTGATTTGCACGGCCAGAGAAAGCAGGGGAGGGTCAAGAATCGAGGATGAAATTAACTTGGCTGGAGTTCTATACAAGGAAACTGACTTGTATAGATTGAGGTTCTTACTAATGGAGAAGGGTATTGATGATAAAGAAAATTGTCATCAGCCAGCAGGGTTTAAGCAGAGAACCAGAATCAGGGGAAGATATGTATTAAGAGACATATTTTTAAAAATGGCCTATGCTATTGTGGGAGCTGACCAGGCCAGCCTGGGGTCCACAGGGCAGGCAGGCAGGAGGGTCAGGCGGGAATCTTAAGGCCGCAGCTGGAGGTACCATCCATGGGGGCTATTTCCTCTTCTTCAGGGAAGCCCCAGCTCTGCTCTCAGGACTTTCAACTGATAGAAAGGGGCCTATCCAGATATTTTAGGATGATCTCTCTTAGTCAAAGTCAGTGGATTATGGACTAACATCACATCTCCAAAATATAGATCAGTGTTTGACTGAATAACAGGGGACTATATTTTAGCCAAGTTGACACATAAAACTGACCAGTGCTATCTGGCTAACCATCACTATGGTACTTATATTCATCTTACTTTATTGGGTTATACTTCTATCTACCCTATCATACTTCTGCTTGATATGGTACAACTGTCTTGATAGCTGATGTCATATAGAATTGTTTAGCATCTTAGTTTTAAGTTTATTTAAGAGAGACAGAAAGAGAGAGAAAGCACATGTACAAACCAGAGAGGGACAGAGAGAATCCCAAGAAGGCTTCACACTGTCAGCCTGGAGCCCAATGCTCTGCTTGATACCCCGAACCATGAGATCATGACCTGAACTGCAATCAAGGATCAGATGCTTAACCAACTAAGGGTGCCACCCAGGCACCCTCAGAATTGACTAACCCTAGTCACAATGTTATCCCCATCAACTTGGGTGTTTCTAAGATGCTAACCTGTGATATCTCATGCAATCAAAGCATAACCCCATATTTATTTCCTACCCTTGCTTCACATTTTATTTAATGAAGAAAATTTCTTCTGCCTTTTGATACAATCTTGGAAAAGAGTTAGATTTTCTTCTTACTTGCAGGTGATAAACATTTGTTTGATGCCTTTATATCATAAAACATAAACCCAATGCAAGATTAAAAAAGGCACTTGAGTGGCTTAGTCAGCTGCACAGCCAACTCTTGATTTTGGCTCAGGTCAAGCTCTTATGGTTCATGGGATCGAGCTGTGAGTTGGTCTCTGTGCCGACACCACAGAGCCTGCTTGGGATTCTCTCTTTCTCTCACTGAATAAATATATAGATAAACACTTATTAAAAGGGCCCATTTATGATAGGCATCAATACCTCAATCTTCAATCAAAGCTGGTTTATTTTTTCAAGTTTTATTTTATTTATTTTGAGAGGGACAGAGAGACAGAGGGGGAGGAGTAGGGAGAGAGAGTCAGAGAGAAAGAATCCCAAGCAGGCTTTGCACTGTCAGCATGGAGCCTGACACAGGGCTTGAACTCATGAACCATGAGATCGTGACCTGAGCAGAAGTTAAGAGTCAGATGTTTACATACCTGAGCTACCCATGTGCCCCCAGTGATTGAATTTTGAAAAAGCCTAGTGGCAGATAAAAACCTGTGAGAGGGAAAGGGATGTGTGGGTGGAATTAACAGTTTCACTCTACATAATTCCCAGAAGATTCATTTCAGTTGCTGTCTTTTTCTTTGCTCAGTAGTATTCTACAGAAACACCACAGTTTGTGTTTCTGGGTAGAACAGCTGATTCTTCTGCTTCCCAGAAGGCTGCTTCCTTCCATAGTAGAATCTGTCCTCTAAGTGCTGCCAGGTTTCCCTGGTGGTTTTTAGTAAGGAAGGCGAGTGTCAGCCCTAATAATGAAGGAGACCCCTTCTCTTGGGCCACTTATTAATAGTGGGATCCCATTCCAAGTTCTGCCAGGTACTGCCAGACGTAGTCAGAGGTAGTCTCTTTAGATTCAGTGGGCTGGGAGTCAGGGAAGGCTGATCCTATCCATTGCTTTCTATGCTACATTAATTAAGGTAATAAAATGATGGATGCGGGTCACCTTCTTGGGGCAGAGGGTGGGGATAGCATCACTGTTGTGTTATCTCTTCAGTCCTGAGGTCCCAACTGTGTCACCCTCCTCTTTCCATTCTCAAAGTCATCCTTGGCTACTTCTTGCTTATCTTCTAGGATGATAGTTATAATTAGCAAGGAAGATCAGAGAGGGGCAAGTCTAAGTTACCTTGTCTGAATGGGAACTCCCTCCACATATTTTAAGAAAGGGATTTTCAATATATAAAAATGATGCTTGGATTTTTAAAATTTTGAATAGGTACTATGTTTGCAGGGATACAGATCAATTCATATAAAAAAAGCTATTCAGTGAAACCCTGATTTTCCTTCTTATCTTCTGTCTGCCCAGACCTGCCCTGCGGCTATTACAGGTAACTTGTGTCTTCTACTTTTGAGTTTCCTTATAGAAATACAAGCAAATACAAATGCATGTTATACACTCTAGTTTTCAAAAAAAACGATCTATCTTAGAACTCATCTCTCCGTATCAGCACGTAAAGAGTTCTGTCATTGTTTTTTTTAGTTGTTTGGGATTCAGTTTTAAAGCTGTGCCATAATTCCGTTCATGAAGCCTGGATTGATAGGCTTTTGTAGATTTCTTCTTCCAATCCCACACGAATAAAAGCACAATGCCTAAACTTGAATGTATGCCATTTTGCATACTTGCAAGTCTATCTGCGGGTTAAATTCCCAAAAGAGAGATCGCAGGGTCAAAGTATATATGTGGTTTTGCTGGATGTCACCAGACTGACTGTCACAGGCATTGAGCCATTGTCACCCCCTCCTAGCAGCACACGAGATGCTGGTTTCTCCACACTCACTGACAAAGAGCGTTGCCACAGGTGTGGATTTTTACCAGCCTGATAATTATTTCCTGGGAAAATGGAATTTTTTAATGTTTTATTTATTTTTGAGAGAGAGAGCGAGACCATGAGCAGGGGACAGACAGAGAGAGGGAGGGAGACAACGGATCCGAAGACAGACTCCAGGCTCTGAGCTAGCCGTCAGCACAGAGCCCGACACGGGGTGGAACCCATGAACCGTGAGATCATGACCTGAGCCGAAGACAGACGCTTAACCCATTGAGCCACCCAGGCACCCCGGAAATCACATTTTTAAAGGTCTAGTGTGCTTAGCAAATGATGGGAGAGACTTTTGAATGTTTGGTCATCTTCCTCACAGCCTTCAATATGCTTACTAGTTGCCCCGATGTAGGGCTCCATCTCACAAACTGTGAGATCATGATCTAAGCTTAAACCAAGAGTTGGATGCTGCTTAACCAGCTGAGCCACCCCCTCGGCCCTGATATCTGCATATATTTATGTGTGTAAATGTGTGTGTATACACATTTCATGTCATATATGTGACCTATATCATATCAGATATTGATACAGATATGTATTTAGTTTCTGCCTTTAGGAAGTGTTTAGGGGACACAATCTATGCATATGGACTGATTAAGAAGGTTAACTCTTTGTTAAATTCTTTGCTAAATAAGTGGAATAGATAAAATTCTAAAAATCGGAACAGTATGGGACACCTAACATTAGGGCACCTTTATCTGAGACGTGAGGAGGAGCCGGTCTCCTGCAAGTGTTTGCATGAGTGGTCGGAACTTAAGAAAAGAAGGAAGTTCTGGCTTCTCATAGGCTCTCACTAAAGAACCAAGGCATGTCGATGGAGGTGATAAAGGGGAGCACAGATAGCTGCCTTGGGAGCCAATAAGGAGAGCAGGCTGACTGACAGAGTGCGAAGGGAGGCAGAGGGCATCTAGACTGATTCAGCAATTGTCGTCAGCAATCTGGGGTGGGGAGACCCTCTTTTACCCTTTTCAGTTCTTCAACATGCGTCCCTGAATACGGATCTTTTTATTTCTCGATTGGTAGAGATGATCTCAGGTTTCATAATTGTAATTTAAAATCATATTAAGGTGGGAATAAAACTGAAAAAGGGAAAAAAGTGAAGGTTGAAATAATGTCTTTACGATAATCTTCTCCTAGTCTCCTCATTCTTCTTACTTAAAAAAAAAAACACTTCAATCTTCTAATTAGAAGATAAAGAATAAAGGTGAGTGCACAGACTCCCTTATGTGATTCCTCTAAGAAATCAAAGCTCTTTCATCTCCAATTTTCCAGCATGACAACATAAAACAATCTCATTAAGGACTTTGTGGAATATTGGTAAAGGTTAGGCAGAGTTCAGGCAACAGTGACTGTGAAAAACTGTTTGAGAGTTTGTACAAAGGCTGGGCAACTTCAGTTAAGTTTTCCAGATGCCGGGAAGGCACAGAAATGGAAAGCTCACAGGTAATGATCAGTCTAGAGACATTCCCTCAAACCGGAAGACCCAGCAGGCACAGGAGGCAAACAGATGCCCTGAAAGGTGAGCATCAAAAAGCATGAGGAAAAGTAAGACTGTAATAGATGCACATAATGAATATCCAAGCAAGACAAAGATCATCTCCATTGTCGCAGATGCCACCTTCCCCAAAGGTGACTGTTGCGTTGCAGTATAAATAGTACTGCAGGGAATCTATCCCTGAGTCCAAGAAAGAGGCACCTTCTTAAGCTGGGGCTCTTTTACAGACATGGAGGCAGGGCTTTAAGTTACATATTAAAACAGAGGGTTAAATCTCTCTGCCTTAAATCTGCCTTGAAATGCATCTTGAAAGATTGACGTACAAGCAATCTGGAAAGACTGTGGATTGAAGCTGTGGTATAAACCCGGTGCAGTTTTCAGTGCCAAGCAAGGAGTTGCCTGTCATCCTGAATGAGCTGCTTTTTTTTGGGTCAGAAGTACGCAGTGGCTGTCCTGTCTGTCCCTCTGGAGGCATGCAGTGAAGGAGCCAGGAGCACATGCAGATGCTGAGCAGCCTCTTAAGGCAACGTGGAAGTGGGGGCCTTGGCTTCTTCCCTGGTGTTGCCTACTCTGGGAACTGGTATTTGACTCTAAGAGGTAGGCAGATCTCCCCAGTCAAGTCATCCACTGGAAACGGTTTCTCATCAGGAGCTTCATCTCAAGGCATCTGACAAGGACAAAAGCAAAAATTGAAGATTTTATCCAGTCTAGAATGGGAGTTAAATTCAGTTTAATATGCATATTTATAAAAAATGGAAGTAGATTTAGTGGATGATGAGATCAGGTTCCAGGATTCCCTTGCTGGGAGGCTGTTTCTACCACTTACCCAACAAGGTGACTATTTCTGCTGGCCTCTTCCTCTCTTAGGCCCAAGGCTGGTATACTGTATTCCATCTGTCCCTCACTGTCTGACCAGGGATGGCATCTTCTTTCCTCGGAAACCTTTGCACAGGGTTCCCACCTGGGTCTATGCAAGCACCCAACAGCATGATGATATTGCTTGACTTGGTGGGAGCCCATGATAGTACCCCTGTGTGTTCTCTCTCCTCTCCAAGCCAATCTATGCCTCCTCCTTAAAACCATCTCAGATTGTGTTTTCAGATCCTGAAGAGTTCTCCCACGGTATTTCCAATACTCCACTTTATAGTTTCTGTCCACTCCAATTTCTGTTTTCTTCCTCTCACTTTGCCCCTCCTCAATTTATCAGGTGCATACAACTTATCAGACAGTTTCAGTGCATGGTCCCATGATCCCATTTACTCCTCAAAAACAAGCCTGCGGGGTAAGCATTATTATTATATTTTACAGAAGAGGAAATTGCAGTGCAGTGATAATTGGGTAGCTTCTCTCTCTCTGTCTTGCTCTAGTGATCTATATGGTTTTGAATTTCTTAAGCCACTGCTGCACACACAGCTCTAGTGAAGAGTGAAGTGAAAGGCAGGGTGAAGGTCGTTGGACACCAAGTAAAGCCTATGTCTAGAGTCCATAGCTCGTGCCTACATGAGAGAAGAGCTCAGACACCTTCCTGTGAGAGGCTGGCTGCCAGCTCTGCTTCCTGACCTTGGAAATAACCCACTACCAGTGCCGTTCCCCATCTCCGTGCTCAGAGCTAGGGCAGATAAGTTCCCAAATCCCTCAAACCTTTATATTTCTGAAGACCCCTTTTATCTTTCTTTTATTTTTTATGTTTTGAGTTTATTTATCTATTTAGAGAGTCGGGGAGAGGCAGAGAGAGAGCATCCCCAGCAGCCCAATGTAGCTGTCCATCTCCGGAACGGGGACATCATGACCTGAGCTGAAACCAAGAGTCAGACACTCAACTGACTGAGCTACCCAGGCACCCCTGCAGATTCCTATTAAGAATTTTTTTTACATTACTTTTAAAATGAGAAACAAAATCATTTACAAATGACACATTTAAAAGAATGGTAACTGTCACAAACATTTATAAATTTTAAAAATGATATTTTTATTAATGTCCTCATGCAATTTTATAGTCCTTTGCTTACTTATATATATTTTGGCCATGTTTCCTTTGCCTCTGTACAAGATGCTTTTGTTTACTTATTTTTTCACAGAAAATAACGTGGTCAGTTTCTCCTCTAATATGTTTGATAAAAATAACTTTTAAAAAATTATGCCAATCATTTAAAAAATTAGTCTTTCAGTTTTATTTGTGTTACTGGTAATGTCACATACACTTTCAAAATACTCATTGCTTATTTACTTTAATGTAGAACAGCATGGCAATCAAATTGAAAATTTCAAATATTCTCAAAAATTGCAAAAATTTCTGGTTATATGATAAATGAAACATACCATAATGGATGCTGAATGTTATTAATTTTTAGGCATGACTAGTACTAAATATATCTATTATGAGGACTGTCTTTAGAAGTTTATAGGCAAACATTTAAACTTGTTTTTTTCCTCCAGCTTTTTTTTTTGTTATGCTAAACTACCCATATTTTAAAATGTACCATCTAAGTCATGTTTAAGTGCACAGCTCAGTGGCATTAAATGCATTCTGACCGTTGTGCAACTCTCCCCACCGTCCATCTCCGGAGTTCGTCTCATCTTGTAAGAGTGAAACTATACAAATTACACAATAAACCCCATTCCTGCCTCCTGCGCCGCATAAACTTTTATGAATGTAGATGAAGTTGGGAGAATTCCTGTCAAGTTTCATAAATTCAATACAAGATTTAGAAGAATTTCCTACATGCTGGCTTCCAGCTGCGTACATTTCAGGCCCGACTTCTCCATGACCGCACTGACACTGCTGGTGCAGAATGCTACAGGAGACATTTCGATTGAGACATGACCTCTGGCCCTGCAGGGTTGGGTATGATGTCATGTGAACCTGCAGTGCCAGCAGGGGTGTTCCGCTGTAGGAAAAGACTGAAAGAAAGATACAGTAAAGCCTTGGTTTGCAAGTGCTTATATTCCAAAGCACTCGATCAAAGCAAACTTCTAGAACAACTCATTAGGTTGTGATCATGTGACACAGCATTCTGTGGGACTCATATTGTAAGACCTTGCTCCTTTACCAAGTTAAAATGTATTGGACATGGCTGTTTGTCTTGAAGAACACCCGCAGAACAAGTTACTCGCTATCCAAGGTTTGAAGGGTGGCAGGGAGGCAGCCACCGTATGTAGCTCTCACTCTCTGTGGCTGATGGGGTGCCTCACCATGTATGCTTGAGGCAGCAGATGCCCCCACTCTTGCTGTACCTTCCTCTGGATTTTGCTTCAGCCTCTCTGACTCCTGGGCCAGGCGACTGTGATTAACTCTGTGACAAGGTGCCCCAGGTTTTGCATGATACTCGTACTGCTAGAGTGAGAGACGACCAGAAATCTTGTGAGTTTCCCCGCATGCTGGGCACTAGCACACACTCAGGGGGTCCAGCTTGCCTTTGCTTCCCCACTTCACATCACTCTTCCCTTCTCAGTGCTGCCTTCAAGTTCCAACATCCAACAGAAAAGCCATGACTTCAGAGACTTTCTTGCCAGTTCCCACAAATCCCGTAAGGGATGCCCCCTAGCATATCCATATAATTTCCCAATGGTCTTCTTTGATTGAACCCTGACTGACACACAATGCTTACAAAATTACATGGGCATGTAAACATGTTGCTGGGACACCAGTTAAGGCTGCCAGTGCAGAGCCCGACACAGAGGCTCCAACTCACAAAACCAAGATTGTGACCTAGCCAAAACCAAGAGTTGGTTGCTTAACCGACAACCACCCAGGTGCCCCACTTCAGCTTTTATAGTTTTATGATGAATTCACCTGTAGCCCAGATTTATGTCTCAGCTTCCTCTTTGTGGTCAGGTTGTTTCATGATGGTTAGTATTCTGTGAACACTGTGATGAAAGCATAATCTGGTAGGAAGAATTGCAGCACGTTTTGACTGAGATGTCCTGAGTGACACAATTAAACATCCTCAGTGAGGGTAGCTCAGGGCATTTTTGTTCATCTCTTTGTGTCAAATACATGCCTGCACATACTAAAAGACATGCATTTCTCACAGCTTAAAAAAAGAGTCATCTGCCAATTTGTACAGGAAAGCACATTCTTTATGGTTTACACATGCAAAGCATTAATTTTACAGTGTGACCTTTACACAGAGAATTCTGGACTTGTTAACGACGATGGCAAAATATAGACAGGTAAATATTGTGTCATTATTTCTGAAGATGCCTTCAAGGAACCTTCACTAGGGTTGCCCTTATTACTCTATTTGAGACCAGTTTTGGAAACTTATGACCACAACATAACTATTTTATGAGTTTTTGTTTGTAGCATTTAGAGGAGAGAACAAGGAGTTTAGAGTCTGGGAACTCAAGTTGGATGACCCACCCCTTACCAGTTGGGATGCCT
Organism: Suricata suricatta; assembly: GCF_006229205.1. Taxonomy (NCBI): domain Eukaryota; kingdom Metazoa; phylum Chordata; class Mammalia; order Carnivora; family Herpestidae; genus Suricata; species Suricata suricatta. The sequence goes on from NC_043702.1 coordinate 102,860,580, forward strand.
TGGGGCAAAGCTTTCACACTCCCTGAGCTCATTTGCATTATCCAAAAATAGGAATGCTTGTTACCAAGCTTGGCATTCAGGAATCTCCCAGACACTGAGCTAAAGTTTTAAGGAGCAATGTAAAGGTAAGCTAATAACCGAAGTGGTAAGCCATCCCCAGGTCTTAGTGGCTTAGCAAAATAAAGTTTTCTTTTTGTCTCACCTCACACTGTAGCATGGCTGATCTCCCCAGCCATGTGGGGACTCCAGCCACATGGGGACTCCATCCACTTCTGTCTTACAGTTCTACATCCTTCTAAGTGCTTGGGAACCTCTATTCAGCTGGTTGAGGAGGAAGAAGGTGAAAAATCACACATGGAAACTTTCTGAGAGTCACACCTGGCACATGTTTCTATGCCATTTCTGCTGGAGCAACAGTAAGCTCAGCTTACTAGTCTGTGCATGCTGTGATATTTACCTCTGACTTCTTTTTTTTAATTTATTTATTATTTTGACAGAGAGGGAGAGAATAATTTGGGAAGGGGCAGAAAGAGAGACATAGAGAATTCTAAGCAGGTTCTGCACTGTTAGCAAAGTGCCTGACATGGGGCTCAAACTCACAAACCATGAGATCATGACCTGAGCCAAAGTCCGACCCTTGACAGACTGAGCCACCTAGAGGCATCTCTTAACCACCGACTTTTAAAACGTGCTACCTCTTTTGCTGGAAAGGCTGTAGGATTGCTTGTCAGCCTCGGACACTTCTACTCGGCTTTTCATGCCCAGATCGATGGCCATCACACTAATGCCTTCAGGAGGCTTGGGCATTATTTTTGTCAGACGTACATTAGCCTTTGTATATTTCCTCATCATAAAACATATTATAAATGTGGCATGTCTATACCTTGGTTATTCTGTTGTAGAATAGTAATCATTTTTTTTCTTCTTAAGTCCCTGAAAATCAGTAGAGGCGTGTTGTTATCAGTATAGTAATTGGAGCACAGAAGTGATGTGTAAAGCAGCAGCAAAAGGTGTGGGAAGCACACTTACGGATCAGAGAGACGCTCACCCAATCAGCACGCTTGCTGGGGTATGAGCCTGGGATGCAGCTAGAACCTGAGCCCTGGCTGCTTCTACACTGGGCAGGAACCTTCTCGGTCAATATTTGAACATAATTCCATAGAACAGGGATAAGAAGAGCAGTAGAGACTAAGTTTGGGCACCAAATGTGTTTGCTTGCAAATGTGTTATAATTTTCCAGAGTAGATTCATGAGCACCCTTTTAGATATAAGAAAATGGAAACTAGCAAATTAATGAGGTTAGGATTATAAGACTCATAAGTGAGAAGGCTAGGGTTTTAATGCAAGACTCCTTGGCTACAACAAAACCTTCTCTTTTTTTCACTACACCCCTGAACTCTCTTCACAAGGAAATTGCCATTTGGTTGTAAAGTTAAGGAGGACCATGGAACAAGCATGGACCACTCCAGACATGATATGAGTCTACTTCCCAGAGCATGACCCCAGCCGGGAGCAGGCAAATTAGGGAATGTGTGCCTCAAAGCAGGCCTCAGGGAGGTGGATGTGGCCAGGCCCATTTCACTTCTTCATGCCTGGCTTGATTAAACAGGTTGGAGAGCCTCACTGGGAGGCCCCTCTCCCTGGATGGCAATTTCAGCACCAAGGCCAAGGGCACTGAATAAGTTATGCTATCTTATCTTTCTAGATGATTTTCCAGCTGTCTGAATCAACCAGCAATTTGTACTCCTTATCTCATCTGCCACAGCGTCCTGCCTGCTGCATTAGTGAAGTTTTGTTCTGTGAGAAATGAGAGGGACACCAGGAATCAGGGGTTCGAGACACCATGAGCCTGAGGAGAGGCCAGTGGAGCCGAGTCTAGAGTTCACGCTGGCCTGTCTGCAGGGCTTATGAGTTTTTGTTTGGATTGGATTTTTGTTTTATTTTGTTTTATGGGTACATGGAGAGTAAAATATCCTCACATCTTCACATTAAATATCATCTTAAGAGCTTCATCTCTGTACTTTTTTAGCTTAGCAAGAGCTAAAGTGATGTGATCAGGTTAGAAGCCCCAAGCAAATACGAAGACAAATATAGTCCATGGGTGCTTTTCCAAATTTAAGTATTGCAACAAAAGCTTTCTTTGTTCTGAGCAAAGCTAGTAAGTCACCATTAGGTGGATAGGTCCTTCCGGGGCACCTGGGGCTCTAAGGGCATCTAGATTGCAAAACTAGTTCTGAGAGCTACCGGAAAGTTTGTAAATGTTTGCCGGAGACTCTGAAATTCAAATAAGTCTCTGAATGTCACATTTGATTTTTCATATGTGTCTCTGAAACAGAGGTAAGGACTTTCCTCTGTGAAGGGGAGACAATGTAGAGCACAGCCATGCCTGGGGGTAGAAGTCAGCTGCTGTGCCGATAGGTGGGTGAGCTATCACAAAATCAGGGTGATCTTCTGAGCCTTTATTTGCACCTTTGTAAAACTGAAGCTTAATATTGTTGTATAAGGTTAGCGGTCCTGCCTGTAATGTGTCTAAAGCTGTGCCTGGCCCACAGTAGGTATCCTATAGCATCCAATGAGTTATCCAATGATAAGTATTATCTTAGTATCAAATGGTAACTGTTATCATTACAGGACCTATTAATCTGTCCTTTTGCCATTTCTCTGTGCTGGATACATTTGCACCTAACATTTTTATGTTTTCCTATTACATGATAGCTTAGATTGACCCTGAATCTTTGTGTAATTTGAAATGGATTTTTGGATCGCAGTAACAGATACATTTAAGGCTTAAATCTTAGCATTGTGTTAAATCAACCTGACAACTATTTTCTTTCTTCCAGAAGAAAATAGTACTTCTTTGTATTTCTCTTTAATTGATTGCTGATTAATTCTTTCCAAATGAGTTGCCCAGATATAAGGAGTCCTAGATAAGCTGAAGAATAGTTCTTCTCAAATTCAAACATGCATAAACATTCCCCTGCACCATGCTTCGGCCTCTTCTCAGAAGGACCTACAATGGCCTCTTACTTGCTAAGACTCTCATTCTTACTCAGGAGAACTGTTGCTATGGTCTTCTCACTTGTATCCCCCCCACCCCCAGTCTAACTTATTTTGCTCTGGCTTCCAGAGAGGTCTCTCAAAAGAGCACATCTGCCAAAAAGACATGTGTGGTCCTCCTGAGTCTCCACTGGGGACAGCCTGGCCTGTTCATTTGTATGTTTCTAATTTCACCAATAGTCATTTATTGAACACCTTCTCGGAACTGGGCTAGCCCCTGAAAATACAGAGGCATTCAATTCCCTCAAAATTTATCATATAAACAGAGAATAAGTCCTTCCCCTGACTTATAATCTCATAGCAGTGGCAATATCTTATTCATTTTTGTATCCCCTGAACCTAACTCTATACCTACAGTAGAGGCCTGGGTGCCATATATATTTGATAAATTTCCTGATTAATATCCTAAATTCACTGTGTACCTGTACTCAATTCTCCTTTGTTTAATTGTTTTAGAAGATTTAGAAATCATGACAATTGGAAAGCTCCCATTGTCCTGATCCTTACCGTAAGCAAAGTACCATGGCAGCCAATGTCCATGTGTTACTTCATTGGATTCTCATAAAAGCCTTGCAACAGATGAAGCAATTTGCCAAAGTCTGTTAAATTTTCAGTGGTGTTTGAATCCAGAGCCATCGGCTTCCGAAGGTTTTCTAGACAGAGGATAAAGTTATTAACCAAGAGAAGGATCATGTATTGAGTGAGCTGATTTACACAGATACACAGTGGACATTACTCCCCAAAAGAGGTGCAGTATCATGAAGGAGAACAAACGGGGAGAGAAGTAAAAAAGTCATTCTATCTGCCACTGTTTAATAAGTATGTCTTTCAAAGTTTTGCTTGTTTGTTTTTAGAACAAGTCTTAATAAGTTTTAACTTGCAAAGGAATCACCTGGAGATCTTATTAAAACACCATTTCTACGTCCCTCTGCCCAGATATTCTGATTCAGGATGGAATCTGTGAATTTACATGGCTAGTGAGCTCTGGGAGATGCCATTTGCTGCTGGTTTAAGGACCACACACAGAACCACTGCTTTAGCAGCTCTGTGTGCCCCTGAGGTTCATGATGGCACCTGCCCCCCGAGTCCCACGGCATGTCCCCCTTGCCCCTGATACGCTAGGCTTAATTCAGATGTGGATTACCAGGAAGACATATAGTCAATGTGGTTAACATGTGTATACATTACATATAACACATTATTAGGGATAATTACTCTAAGTTTTATAGATTAATTTGCTGGATCACAGAGGGTCAGGATGACAACATAACGTGCATATTAGACACACGGTTCTCTGTTTAGCAACTGTTGCTTCATTTAATCTTTAGTTTAATGAAATGGATTGTGGCTTCTATGGAGAAAATGAAATACTGGCTTAGTCTTCAGTGGAAGTAAAACTGGATGCAGACATGCCCCTTTGCCTTCAGAACTCACCAGAGGTCATCTGATGGGCATGTTGCTGTATTTACACACAGTGGGTCAATTGTAATAGATATCAGTGCTCTGATGCAGTATGTTCTGGAAGAACCTACATCTCCTGGGATATGTCCTATGAATCTAACACCTGCCCTGGGCTTTTTTTTTTTTTTTTTTAGGTTTAATAACACATATTTTTATGTTATAAATTTCACAGTTTAGTGCTTTTTAGTGTATTCACACAATTGCACAACCATCATCACTACCTAATTATAGAACATCTCAGCACCCCAAAAGAAACCCCACCCACATTAGCAGCCCGTTCCCATTTCCAATGCCTGTCTCTCAAATACCGACCCTTGACTGCTTGCAACCACTAATACACTTACTATATGTATGCCGTATGGGGATACTTTACATCTATGAAATCACACAGTATGCGATCTTTCATGACTGGCAGACTTCACTTTGATGAAACTGATTTGAAGGTTTAAAGGTTCAGGTTTCATCCATATCATAGTATGACTCAATATTTATTTCTCTCCCATTGCCTGATATCACTGTATGGATACACCTTGTTTGTTTACCTGCTCATCACTGAATGGGCATTTCAGTAATTTCCACTGAATAGTGCTCCTATGAACATTCATGCACAGGGTTTTATGTGGACACACGTTTTTGTTTCTGTAAAGAATATACGTGGGAGTAGAATTGTTTGGTCATTTCTTCCTTTTGAAAGCTTTTAATTTTGATATAATTCATAGTAAATTGAAAAAAAAAGTATCAGGAGGTGCTGTGTACCCTTTACCCAGTTTCGTCCAGTGGTACTGTCTTGCATAACTGCGAACAATATCAAAATCAAGAAAACGACATCGGTAATGCACACAGAATTTATTCTGATGGCTTCATTTGACAGACACTTCTGTGTGTGTGTGTGTGTGTGTGTGTGTAGTACTGTGCAATCTTACCATATGTATGGATTTATGTAATCACCACCATAGCTATCCTTACCATAGATAAGGATACTTTCATCACAAAGGCCCCTCATGATGTCCCTTTATAGCCATACTCTTCTCTCCTCCCCATTCATAACCATTAGCAACCTCTAATGCTTACGTCTCTTCTAGCCTTCATTCCAGTTATACACACACAACAGCATCTATGCCTCTTTACAACCTGTACCATCCATGTCCAGACTGTGACATTGAAAGATCTATTTTCTAATTTAATCCCTTGACACATGCGTTTGAACTAATGTCAGCAATCCAGACAGATTTTCCGTACTCCTTCTTTTTTCTTTTCTTGTCTAGTAACCAGGCAAGGGTACGTCCCACAAACCTACTGCACAAGAAGTTTGCTAAATGCAATTAAATAAATATGGTTGTTAAGTGCACAATGCTTCACAAGTACTTACTTAATTACTAGAATGAATTTGGCCTTCTTTATGTCTGTAGGCAATATGTAGATCTGTAACTAAAGAGTCAATAGTGTGGTAAGTGTTAGATTTCCAGGGGCATAGAAAGAAAGGAAGGAAATCGGACTGAACCATTTTTAAGGCCTCAAAAAATATGTACTTGTCTTGTAAGCAAATTTCTTGTCTATTTCTGTAGTTTTACAATAGGAATATAAATGGTGGGGCAGAAAAACTACAGCTTTGACCTTGGTACTTGAAAAGGTGAGATCTAAATAAAACTATTTGCTCTCTGAATACTATCATTATCTTTAATGAGAGTGGGCATCACAAGGACATTTCAAATTGTACCTTAAGCAATAAATTAGCTGCCAGAACTAGACTCAGACTATTTTCCTTATGAAAATACTGATCCATGTGCCCTGTCCAGCTACATTATACATCTGTTTATATTAATATAAAAATCTATTCTAAACAATCTTCATGTCCATTCTTGTCCTTTTCATTGGAGATCACATGTCCTTGTGTATCCCCATAATGTGAGACCTTCAGGTGTAGCACATTTAGTAGTTGCTCTTTTGAGCAGAGACAAATTTTTCCCCACTGATAACGCTTCTTTCATGTTTCCTTCATGGTCCTATCTTTGTCCCGACAAGAAATATGATGTTTCTCAAATAGATGACCTCTAATGGCAATTTACAGCCTGCAGACGACACATTTAGTCTTTCTAAATGAGTGGAGATGATCACATAATTTTTCTCTTTGGCCCTAATATTGAATTAAGCCTCCATCTGGCAATTAGGTTCTTTTAAAATATGCTCTTGAAGTGTGGAGGTTCCCCCAAAAAATTAACAATAGAACTCCCCTATGACCCAGCAATAGCACTGCTAGGGATTTACCCAAGGGATACAGGAGTGCAGATACATAGGGGCATGTGTACCCCAATGTTCATAGCAGCACTTTCAACAACAGCCAAATCATGGAAATAACCTAAATGTCCATCAACTGATGAATGGATCAAGTTGTGGTTTATATATACAATGGAATACTACATGGCAATGAGAAAGAGTGAAATTCTGCCATTTGTAGCAACATGGATGGAACTTGAGGGTGTTATGCTAAGTGAAATAAGTCAGGCAGAGAAAGAGCAGATACCATATGTTTTCACTGGAACAGGAGAAACTTAACAGAGGACCATAAAGGAGGGGAAGGGGAAAAAACAGTTACGGAGAGGAAGGGAGGCAAACCATAAGAGATACTTAAATACTGAGAGAAAACAGGGTTGATGGGGGTGGGGGAGAGGAGAAAATGGGTGATGAGCATGAAGGAGGGCACTTGTTCAAATGAGCACTGGGTGTTATATTGGAAACAAACTTGACAATAAACTATTATAAAAAAATAAATTAAAAAAGACTAAAATAAAACATGAATCAGTTCACACACAAAAAATACGCTGTTGAGTTCTAATTGCTAATATTTCCTGTGACATTTTGTTATTGATATTCTTAAGTGATTGTATAGGTTTCTTTTTTGGTGTGATAACTGTTAGTTTTGGGAGTCACCATTATACTATATAACAAATTCATAGTATTTTTTTTCTGTGCTTTGGAGAAATATAAGTAGAGGTAAGTTTATTACTCCTTAAGATTCTCTTGAGAAACTATATGATCCTGCTGGGTTTTTTTCCCCCTAGAAGAGCTCTTTCAAAACTTTTATTTTAATAGGACTTGATCTTTTAAAATGTTCTATATGCCCATTTCTTCACTGGATTATTCGTTTTTTGGGTATGGAGTTTGGTGAGTTCCTTGTAGATTTTGAATACTAGCCCTTTATCTGATATGTCATTTGCAACTATCTTTTCCCATTCTGTCGGTTGCCTATTAGTTTTTTTTTTTTTATTGTTTCCTTTGCAGTGCGGAAGCTTTTAATCTTGATGAGGTCCCAATAGTTCACATTTGTTCTTGATTCCCTTGCCTTTGGGATGTGTCTAGTAGGAAATTGCTGCAATTGAGGTCAAGGGGACTTTTTTTCCTCTAGGGTTTTGATTGTTTCCTGTCTCACATTCAGGTCCTTCATCCATTTTGAGTTTATTTTTCTGAATGGTGTAAGACAGTGGTCTAGTTCCATTCTTCTGCATGTTGCTGTTCAACTCTCCCAGCACCACCTGCTAAAGAGGCTGTCTTTTTTTCCACAGGATACTCTTTCCCGCTTTGTCAAAGATTAATTGGCCATATACGTGTGGGTCCAGTTCTGGGCTCTCTATTCTATTCCATTGGTCTATGTGTCTGTTTTTGTGCCAATACCATACTGTCTTGATGATGACAGCTCTGGGCAGGAGACTTGAACAGACACTTCTCCAAAGAGGACATCCAGATGGCCTACAGGCACATGAAACAATGCTCAGCATCACTCAGCATCAGGAAAATAGAAATCAAAACCACACTGAGATACCACCTCACACCAGTCAGAGTGGCTAAAATGAACAAATCAAGAGACTATAGATGCTGGCGAGGGTGTGGAGAGACGGGCACCCTCTGGGATATAAACTAGTACAGTCTCTCTGGAAAGCAGTATGGAGGCTCCTCAAAAAACTATCAGTAGAACTCCCCTATGAGCCAGCAATGCTATTGGGGATCTACCCAAGGGATACAGAAGTGCTGATGCATAGGGGCACATGTACCCCAATGTTCATAGCGGCACTTTCAACAACAGCCAAATCATGGAAAGAGCCTAAATGCCATCAACTGATGAATGGATCAAGATGTGGTATATATATATATATACAATGGGGTATTACATGGCAGTGACAAAAAATGAAATCTGGCCATTTGTAGCAAAACGGATAGACCTAGAAGGAGTCATGCTAAGCAAAATAAGTCAGGCAGAGAAGGACAAATACCATATGTTGTCACTCATAGGTCTAACAGGAGAAACTCAACAGGAGACCATAGGAAGGAGAAAGGGGGGGGGAAGAGTTGGGGAGAGGGAGTGAGGCAAATTATGAGAGACCTTTGAATCCTGAGAACAAACTGAGGGTTGAAGAGGGAGGGCAGAAAGGGGGATGATGGTCATGGAGAGGAGCACTTGTGGGGAAGAGCACTGGGTGTTATATGGAAACCAACTTGGTAATAAACTATTAATAAGAAAATAAATAAGTAAATGTTCTATATGTATTGTGCTTAGTTTTGGTAAGTTTAAGACTCTGAATTACTTGATATCTAGAACCATGCCTTTTAAATTTAATTTTCTGAGAACCTAGCATAGAGTTGCTGAAAAATCAGTGAGTTTTCAGTAAATATGTATGGAATATTTGTTACGTTACGCAGCATGTTAGGTAAGCAGTATAAGAGGAACAATTCCATAAACAAATAGAATGTCTGTGCTTCCTGGACAAGATGGTGGAGTGTACAGACCTACCATTTACCTTGATTTCCTTCTGCAGATTCCCATAAACACTGCATATGCTTTATATTTTTTTAAATGGTTTGGTCAGTGGCTAATCAGAGAAGCACTTTGACTCTTACCACCACAAGACCTTCATCTTTAGTGATGGAGTGATCATAAGAGATCTCAAAATTCCTCTGGCTAGGGGTTAGGTGCCCTGAAGGAGGAAGTAATATAGTCCATCTGGAGTAGCAGCTGGATTGACTTGGCTGGCCCTGTTAACATTAAGTCTGAAGATTAGTGCCAACATGTGTGACCCGCCATATGCCCTCGTGTGCGGCAGTACAGGCATAAAATGAATGTGTGCTATGTTACTTCCTCCTACCACATCTCATGTAAAATATCCCGCTAAATCATGGATTCTACCCAGACCAAGAGAAAATTGGTCAAACATACCGAAACGTCTTTAGGGGGTTCCCACGAAATGATCTGACCAGATAACCCTACAGTAAAGTCCTTGGAGGGCAAACCACAGACATTTTCTTAAAGCAGTCAGATTTTAGAGAGCACTGTTAAGGTGAGGGACTACCAAAGATTACTTGGCATCCTAGAAAAGAGTCCAACCTGAAAGATAACAGAGACACCAAAACAAAGCACAGAATAATCCAACAAAACACACACACACACACACACACACACACACACACACACACACACACACCCCTTTTGGAGAAACAGTGTACACACAGAGAAGAAAATGTCCAAAAAAGGAAACTATATTATAATTAGTATTCTCAGGGATATTAGAGACATATTGCATCAGTGAGTCAAGAATTGTATGCTATTCAGAAGAGGAAGAAGAAGAAGAAGAAGAAGAAGAAGAAGAAGAAGAAGAAGAAGAAGAAGAAGAAGAAGCAGAAGAAGAAGAAGAACATTTAAAGGTGAAAAACAATCTGGAGAATTGAAAAGTAATGCCACAGTGGAAATATCCCCAAATTGGAAATAACCCAACTTCAGTTGACTTGAAGGATATTTGGTTAATACTGAGCAAATTGTGGTATATCCATACTGGGGTAAACCACTAAGAAATTGAACAGGGATAAACTATTCTGTGTGTGTGTGTCTCTCTCTCTCTCAGAAATGAACAAACATTAAAACATTTCTATGTTTTATTTATTTCTGAGAGAGAGACACACACACACACACACACAGCGTGAGCAGGGGAGGGTCAGAGAAAGAGGGAGACACAGAATTAGAAGCAGGCTCTAGGCTGAGCTAGCTGTCAGCGCAGAGGCCTACACAGGGCTCGAACCCATGAACCACGAAATGGTGACTTGAGCTTCGAGAAGCCAGACGCTCAACCGACTGAGCCACCCAGGCGTCCCAATTTTTCATTTTCTGAGGAACCTGCATACCGGTTTTCACAGTGGCTGCCTCAGTTTGCATTCCCACCAAGAGTACATAAGAGTTCCTTTTTTTCTCTGCATCCTCACCAGTACTTGTTTTGTGTGATTTTTATTTTAGCCATTCTGACAGGTTTGATGTGATAGCTCATTGTGGTACTGATTTGCATTTCCCTAATGTGAGTGATGTTGAGCATCTTTTCATGTGTGTGTTGGCCATCTGTATGTTTTCTTTCAAGAAATGTCTCTTTATGTCTTCTTCTCACTTTTTTAATTGGATTATTTAATCAGATGTGTCATTTACAAAGATCTTCTCCAATTCAGTAGGTTGGCTTTTAGTTTTGTTGATTACTTTGCTGTGTAGAGATTCTTCAATTTGATGTGGTTCTTTTAGTTTATTTTTTGCTTTTGTTTCCTTTGCGTCAGGAAACATACAGAAAAATGTTGCTGCAGCCCATGTTGGAGAAATTATTGCCTGCTCTCTCTTCTAGGATTTGTATGGTTTCAGTCTCATGTTTAAATCGTAATTCACTTTGAGTTCATTTTTGTATACAGTGTAAGAAAGTGATCTGGTTTCATTATTTTTCATGTAGCTATACAGTTTTTCCAGGACCCTTTCTTAGAATTTTCCCGTTGTATATTCCTCCGTCCTTTGTCAAAGATTAATTAACCATATAATCATGGTCTATTTCTGCACTCTCTGTTCTATTTATCTATGTGTCTATTTTTGTGTCAGTACCATACTCTTTTGATTACTACACCTTTGTAATATATCTTGAAATCTGGAATTGTAATACCTCCAGTTTTGTTCTTTTTCAGGATTGATTTGGTTATTTTAGAGTCCTTTATGGTTTCATACAAATTTTAGGATTGTTTTCGGTCTGTGAAAATGCTCTTGGTATTTTTGCAGGGATTGCATTGAATCTGTAGATTGCTTTAGGTGGTGTGGATATTTTAACAATATTTGTTCTTCCAATCTGTGAGCGTGGAATATTTTTGCATTTGTTTGTGTCATCTTCAGTTTCCTTCATCAGTGGTCCCCCGCCCCCCTTCATCAGTGTTTTATAGTTTTCACAGTGCAGGTCTTTCACTTCCTTGGTTAAATTTATTCCTAGGTAATTTATTGTTTTTGGTGCAATTGTAAATGGGATTGCTTTCTTAATTTTTCTTTCTGCTGCTTCATTATTAGTGTATAGTAATGCAACAGATATCTGTGCATTGATTTTGTACCCTTTGACCTTACTAAATTCATTTATCAGTTCTAGTAGTTTTTTGGTAGAATCTTTACAGTTTTCTATATAAAGTATCATATCATCTGCAAACAGTGAAAGTTTTACTTTTTCCTTACCAATTTAGATGTCTTTTATTTATTTGTCTTGCCTGATTCTTGTGGCTATGTTGAATAAAGTGGTGAGCATGGACATTCTTGTCTGGTTCCAGATCTTAGGGAAAAGCTCTCAGTTTTTCCTCATGGTGTATGATGTTAACTTTGGGTTTTTCATACATGGTCGTTGGCATGTTGAGGTATTTTCTGTCTAAACCTACTTTGTTGAGGATTTTTAAAATTATGAATGATATTATACTTTGTCAATGCTTTTTCTGCATCTGTTGAAATGGTCATATGGTTTTCATCTTTTCCCTTACTGATACGATGTATTGTGTTGATTAATGTATAAATATAGAACCACCCTTACATCCCAGGAATAAATCTCACTTGATTGTGGTGAATGACTTTTATAATGTATTATTGGATTTAGTTTGCTAAACTCTTTGCTGAAAAGTTTTGCATCTATGACCTGTTGTTTCTTGTTTGTTTGTTTGGGGTGTGTGTGTGTGTGTGTGTGTGTGTGTGTGTGTTTTGTTTTTGTATCAGGATAACTCTGGCTTCATAGAATGCATTTGGAATCCTTCCTTCCTTCTCTATTTTTGGAATAGTTTGAAAAGAATAGGAATTAACTCTTATTTAAATGGTACAATTTGCCTATGAAGCCACCATCTGGTCCTGGACTTTTGTTGGGAGTTTTTTGATAATTGATTCAGTTTCATTTCTGGTAATCAGTCTGTTCAAATTTTTTGTGGGATTCAGTTTTGGGGAGTTATATATTACTAGGAATTTATCCATTTCTTCTAGGTTGTTCAATTTGTTACCATCTAATTCTTCATATTATCTAATAATACTTTATATTCCAGTGGTGTTTGTTATTATTTCTCATCTTTCATTTCTGATTTTGTTTATTTGAGTCTTCTCTCTCTCTCTTTCTCTCTCTCTTTCTCTTTTCATAGGTCTGGCTAAAGATTTATCAATTTTGTTTCTCTTTTCAAAGAACCAGCTATTGGTACCATTAATCTGTTTTTTTCTTAAATTTCTATATTGTTTATTTCTCCTTTAATCTTTATTATTTCCTTCCTTCTACTTATTTCAGATTTTGTTTGTTCTTTTTTTTTTTTTTTTTTTTTTTGGCTCCCTTAGGTATAAGGTCAGGTTGTTTATTTAAGATTTCTCTTCCTTCTTGAGGTAGGCCTACATTGCTATAAACTTCCCTTTTAGAACCACTTTTGCTGCATACTAAAGATTTTAGACCATTGTGTTTTCATATTCATTTGTCTCCATGTATTTTTTTATTTCCTCTTTGATTTCTTAGTTGATACATTCCTTATTCTAATAACATATTATTTAACCTCCATGCATTTGTTTTTTTTTCCCAGATTTTTTTCTTGTGTTTAGTTTCTAGTTATATAGAATTGTGGATGGAAAAGATGCATGATATGACTTCAATATTTTTTAATTTTTTGAACCTTGTTTTGTGGTCCAATATGTTATCTGTTCTGGAGAATATCCCATGAGCACTTGAGAAGAGTATGTGTTCTGCTGTTTTAGAATGGGATGCTCTGAATATATCTGTTGGATCCATCTCTTCCAATGTGTCTTTCATAGCAATGTTTCCTTTTTGATTTTCTGTGTGGATGATCTATCCATTGACATAAGTGGGGTGTGGAAGCCCTCTACTAGTTTTGTATTACTATCAATTTCTTTCTTTAATATTTCTTTATGTATTTTCATTCCTCCATGTTGGGTGCATAAGTACTTAAAATTGTTGTGTCTTTTTGTTGGATCATTCCCTTTATGATTATATGGTGTCCTTCTTTGTCCCTTGTTACAGTCTTTCTTTTATTTTAGTATATTTTGTCCAATATGAGTATTGCTACACCATCTTTCTTTTACTTCTATTTGCATGATAAATGTTTTTTAATCCCTTCATTTTCAATTTGCATGTGTCTTTAGATCTGAAATGGGTCTCTTGTAGGCAACATCTTGCTTAAAAAAATTTTTTTTTCTTACGTTTACTTAGTTTCGAGAGACAGAGTGAGACAGGGCATGAATGGGGAGGGGCAAAGAGAGAAGGAGACACAGAATCTGAAGCAGGCTCCAGGCTCTGAGCAAGCATTTAGCACAGAGCTTGACACAGGGCTCCAACCTACAAACCGTGGGGTCATGACCTGAACCGAAGTCAGACACTTAACTGACTGAGCCACCCTTGCACCTTGCATCTTGCTTTTTTATGATAGAAAATTTTCAAGCGATTTGTGTACGGATGGCTTCATTACACATACCCCAATGTGTATCATTAACAGAGCTCACTTTCTCACAAAGCCATCCCACCGTTATCATGTCCAACATAATTAGATTTACTTTCTTCATACCATCTGATGCCAAATTTGATTTTAGTTTTTGATTGTCCTTTTTTAAAGTCCACACACAGTGTTTGATTGATATGCCTCCTGCATCACATCTCCTTTTCACTGTTTATTTCTTGAAGAAACTGAATCATATGTTCCCACATTCTGGATTTATCTTCGAGTGTGGGTGAGCATGTTTCTTTACTTGTTTCTGTAAATTAGCATTCAAATCTAAGGGATTGATTACATTAGCTTCTGATTTGTGGCAAGTCTATCTAGTGCTCCATATTTCATATTATATCACATTAGAGGTACCTTACTAATCACTTTTGGGGATGTTGAAATTGATCCAGGTTAGGGTATTGTTAATTTGATCTATGCACTAAAAAGTTCTCTATCAACTTATATTTTTTTGTGGAATATTAACTTACCATCACATATATTCCATACAAGCAAGGTAGAATGTGATCTTTACTTTTCTCAAAGAATAAAACTTTATTCTTTAGCATCCTCCAGAGGTGACTGATGGACTTAAATTGATAGATCAGTGTTAGACAGAAAGGTAGATAGATATATGATAGATAGAGAAAACTAGTAGATTGTATGTATTTAAATATATAAATTCAGTTATTAGTATTTTCTATGCTCAAATGCATCCATCAAATTTGCTCCTGTGGCATTTTTACACATTTTAATTTCTGATATCTTTTATGTTTTCAGATAAAGGAGGCATTCCAATCTCATCCTGTTCCAAACATAAACTTAGTAAATGCTTCTTCCTTTTAGTGAGAAAGTGTATTTAGATTTTTAAATATGTTTTTTTATTTATTTTTGAGAGACAGAGAGAGACAGAGTGAGCAGGGGAGAGTCAGAGAGAGAGGGAGATACAGAATTCTAAGACAGGCTCCAGGCTCTGAGCTAGCTGTCAGCACAGAGCCCAATGCAGGCTCAACCTCGCGAGCTGTGAGATCATGATCTGAGTCGAAGTGGGACGCTTAACCAACTGAGCTACCCAGGCACCTCAAGAAAGTATATTTAGATACCACAGTCTGTACATTAGGGTGGTGTTAGTATTTTCAGTGGTCCAAATGTGAAAATACATGATCAAAACAATTAAATAATGAGTTTATACTGATATCACCAACTCAAATTAAGTATTCAGAATTATATCTTTTTTTACAATTTATATTTTTATCTTTTACGGTAAAGTTTTAGTTTCTTTTGTGATTAACAACTTAATGTGCCATTAATTTCCTATAGATATAATAGTTCACTAAATCAATGCCAATGTTATTTAACAAAAAGTTTTTTAAATATATTTTAAGATTTTTGTTATTTTCTCTTCTAATAGGTGTTTCATACTATTTCCTACTAGTCCAGTTACTGTTTTCAATATGTTTACATTTGTGAATTGATAATAAAACTAAAAAATATTTTATTGGTCATTTGTGGAGGACACTAGGAAACAACTTCTGCCGTTTGATACTGATGAATTAGAGGAAGCATCAAATATCACTCTTGCTTTTTTGATACAACCTTGTAGTTTATGGAAACCTAATAAGTGTTGAGGAATGTTTCATTATATAAAGTATTCCTACTGATAAGTCAAAAATGGTAAAATAAGATCAGAAACTTACCTACTGATGTGTCTTTGGGTGACTTCTTTATGTTTCATGAGCTTATTTGTAGTATTTATAAGTGGGGATGCTCATTACCAGGCTTTGCCTCCAGGTATCTCCTCATCATTGAACCAAAGTTTAAGGAGAAAGTATATTAGAAATGGTAGGCTAACTACAGTAGTAAAACAGTCCCCAAATCTCAATGCCTTCGTAAAATAAAAGGTTTTTTTTTAATACTCCCATAACATAGCCATGTGATCCTGTTTCATGAAGTCAAACATGTATATAGTCCACTTCTATAGCTCCATTTCCTTTTAGGTCCTTGGGATGCTTTATTTGGATTTTGTTTCACTAGGTAATCTGCTTTGATCAAAGGTGCATCAGCAAACATGAAATCAGAGACCTGACAGTCGCTTGCCAGCTTGGTGATCTTGGAGCCTTTACCCTGTGAAATTTGTGTGTGAGAGTACGAGAGATTGCACAGGGAGAACCCAAGCACCCCAGAAAGCCCTGCTGACCCAGATGCTAAGTGCAGATGCCTGGGCAGCCCTCCCAGGCATTCTGAGCCTGGCCAGGAACTTTCCAGATTAGCCCTGAGCTGTAGAATCGTGGAATGATCATCATTTTAAGTCAATTTTGGAGTAGTTTGTTATGTGTCAATGGATAACTGATATACTGAGAATATTGATGAAACAAGGTTAGCCAAGTGTAATAACGGATGATATTAGGTTCGTTTTATTACTCTGTATTCTTGACATTAATTTCAAACTTTCTGTAATGAAAAGTTACAAAGAAACTACTTAGTGTCAGTATCACTGGAAACAATTTTTAGTGAATTTGTTTAAATTTCCTTTAAATGTTTGGTAATTGCTCTTTTTCTTCTTTTATACTTGATTTTTAAAAATTATTTAAAATATTGGTATTGTTTCAAAATTTAAAAATATAAGTGTCCAGGAAGTTCTAGCTTTCGGCTCTGCCCCCATTCTCTCTTTCTCCCCTGAGGTGTCCATTTATACTAGTTGTTACATGATTATTTTGGGAGACATTTTAGATTAGATTTGTTAGCGAATTAAGAGTTACATTTGTGACAGATGCATAGACAAGTAGGCAAATGATAGAAAAAAGCAATTATTAATCTTAAAAAAAACTACATTTGTTTCAGAAAAGGAGAATTAATTACATTATAAGATTTGCTGTATGTATGTTGTCATGTCATTGTAAACAGTATCTATCTATCTATCTCAAATTACAATACAACTGTATTGGAAGTTTGGGGGATGGAAAGTTATTTGGATATGAGATGTGCAGAAAAAGTCTAATTCTTTTCTTTTATATTGGTAAGAGAATAAGTAGCCTGTAAAAATGAAAAAAAAATCAAGCAGCAGCAATTTAAACGTGCTATTTAGAGATAAAAATAGTCAATATCAAAATAATGAAATAAGAATTAAAAGTCATCATCTCTGGGGGCGTCTGAGTGGCTCAGTCTATTAAGCTTCTGACTTTGGTTCAGGTCATGATCTCGCAGTTTGTAGGTTGGAGCCTGCTTCAGATTCTGTGTCTCTTTCTCTCTCTGCCCCTCCCCACTCGTGCTCTGTTTCTGTTTCTCAAAAATAGATAAACATTTTAAAAAATTTTTAAGTCATCATCTCTGCACAGAAGGGAAGCAGGACGTGTTGGTTTGCCCAACAAGCCTTGTGATTCTCTTATGAGTATGTCTTTGAATCCTCACTAGTTGTATGAGGTAGGCTCTTTCTTATACCTGTAGCCCCATGAGAAAATTAATGCTTTGGCAGTTTATTAGTCATCGATTGCTGTGTAATGAATTATAACAAAATTTGGCAACTGGAAACATTATAACCTCATAGTTTCCCTGGGTAACTTAGCTGGGCGTTTCTCACTCTGTCTCTCACGGGGCTCAATTAAGATGTCAGACAGCGCTGTGGTCATTTGGTGTTTGACTGTGAAGATCTGTTTCAGGGCTTCCTCACATGGCTGCCCAGAAGCCTTCAGGCTCACTCGGATGGTCCTCTTCCCAGGGTGGGTGTGGGACACAGCGGTTGACTTCTCTGACAGCGAGTGATCCAGGAACACCCAAGATGGAGGCCACTGCCTTTTTAAAATCTAGTCTTAAAACTGACATCTGCCACCTCTGTCATATTCTATTAGAGGCACATCCGTAAGTCCAGCCCACACTCAAGGGGAGGGCTTGGAGTCAGGAACGAGGCATGAATACTAAAGGTGGATAAGACGAGTTATCTTTGAGGCTGCCTATACGGGAAAAGTGGTTTCTCCCAGTAAGTGGTTAGTGTCAGTAAGTAGGTCAGTGTAAGTGGTAGCCTTGTGATGCAGAAGCACCCAATCTAATTCCAGAGCTCATGTTCCTAGCTATAATGAACCCCCATATGTTGCCTGAATGGTATTTACCTTGAATGGGGAAGTTGTACTTCCTTTGATAGCACGGCCATCTTAGATGTGTGGGCATGGTCAGGAAGGATAACACACCTAAGAGCTGACTTGCATATGTGTGCCACACACCCTGGTGTGTTAGGTTTGGGTGAACCCAAATAAGCTATATGTTATGTTCAGTCTGTAGGATGCAAACTAGACTCTCCCACTTCCCTCTGCTTCGGAAAGTGTGCGTGACTGCAAGAGAGATGTGTATGAGTACAAGGATAACCTTGAATTCACTCTAATTTATATAAAGTCAAACCCTCTCAAGCTTTAGAACTTTATTGGTAATGAATTATCTGAGAAACCCCTCACACTTGATCATGACAAAGTGCAGCTTCGCATTCCTGGAATGGAACATTAGTCACAGGGGCATGCCGGCTAAGGTGAGGAGTTGGCGCCATGTCTTCGAAGCTGTTGGGAGCCACTGAAGTGTTTTAAGCACGGAAGGATGACACAATTGGATATGTACCCGCTGCTCTGAGCTACACTGTCCTGTCTCAAACATCAGACGACATTCTACATTCTCATGCATGAGACAGCAGATGCCTCCTTTACACACCACCGAATTCACTCATGTTAATGTAATGAGATTTAGAAATTTCTCCAATCTGCATATTGGTCAAAGTACCCTGTCTCAAGGCACCCGTGCCTGCCCCTCTCTGTTTGCAAAAACACGTTTGTGGCTGCAGCCAAACTGTGAGCACTCGATGGCACAGATTGATGGCCTCATTCAGGGTCTGCGATCACGTGGCAGTCATGCTGTTGACACATAGTAGGACCTTCGTGAGTGCTTGTTCAGTCAACACGGACTAAACCTGACTGGACACCTGATCTATGCTTTAGGTCTTGTGCTGAGCTCTGGTTGTACAGAAATAAGATATGGTTATTATATTAATAAAAAGAGGTATGACTGCATATATTCATTCAGTTTTTCTTTCACTAATCAAACAGTTTTGAAGTCCTAATGTGAATGTAGCATTGTGCCAGGGGCTGGAACACAGCATGCAACAGGACCACCCTTCCAGCTTCTGTGACCTCTGGAGAAGACAGAACAGTGCATGTTGATCCTAGCTCAGTACCCCATGTGGGCACAGAAGAGGGACAGGGAGGAGGGCCACAAAGGAGTGAAGGGGAGACTTTTCAAAGGAAGTCACCTCTGAAACGTTCAGAAGAAGAAATGCTAGGGTGAATGGACGTTCAGCTCCATCAGTAACATCAGGAACACTGGTTTGTTAGGACTTGGTGGGAGGGGGGGATGGAGGCTACAGAAAGGGAAGGAATAAACACTGAAAGTCAGTATAAGTAGGAGGTACTGATCTCTCCAGAGTGATATGTAGAGTCAAACAAAGTTTCATCCTACTGTCTTTGTGTCTTTTCAGCCCTCTATGAGCAATCCTGCGAGGTATACAGGCACCAAGGGAACACAGCTGGTTTCTTCTACATCGACTCCGATGGCAGCGGGCCGCTGGGACCCCTCCAAGTGTACTGCAACATCACGGGTAAGGGGCAGAATCCCCCCTTCCGCTTAACCGAGCTACATGATGGGATGCAGCAAAGGGAAGTCCACTGTAGGGGACTTGTGTAAATGAAAATTTAAAGAACCTACTTCTGGTGTAGGGGCATGGTCTTTAAGTAAATAATAGAAATTAGCAGCTGGGTTATCTTTCATAAGCAGGGGAAGACTTACTGGTCTGGATCACATTCTGCCAAACCAAGAGTTAACTAGGAAGCATTTTCTGGACAGCCTGCTGAGGATGTTTTCTCTCTCAAAGCTCAGAAACAGAAAGAAAAGGAAAAAACACTAAACCAACAAAAACCAACACTGAAAATCAATAGAGAGCCCTGACTCAGGAAGCGGGGAAGTGTGAATCGTGTCTGGTCGCAGGGAGGGTGTGTATCCCAGATGCTCTCTGGGGTTCAGTTGTTTATCTCTGAACTGGGTTGAAGATTAGATGCAATTATGAGTATTGGAGGAATTGTCCAGACTCGTTATTCAGTAGGTGCCTAACAAGAAAAGTGAACTATTTGCATTTTCCCAGCCATCCTTTTCTCAAGTGCAGAAAGACATAGTGAGAATCAGTTATTGCATGTATTTAGAAACAGTCTATGATCACTAAGTTATTCTGCAAAGTAATTCCACAAAGCCCACACCTGATGTTCTACTTCCATAAAAATACAGCAGTGCAAGTACCGTCCCCCTCATGTCATTAATTGGCACCTACACATTGTTGTGTACATTTGTTTCAAGCACTGGCCTTTGGAAATGACAACAGAATCATGTAATAAAGCAGAAAAGT
This sequence comes from Suricata suricatta, assembly GCF_006229205.1. Lineage (NCBI taxonomy): Eukaryota > Metazoa > Chordata > Mammalia > Carnivora > Herpestidae > Suricata > Suricata suricatta. Next base: position 102,881,296 of record NC_043702.1, read on the forward strand.
AGAGGCTATTAAGGCTCACTGAATCCTCAGGCCTCAGGCTTTCCTGCAACAAGGCAAGCAATTTCTGAGCTCTTTCTGTAGTCACAGGCTGGCCTTCGCACTGAGGATATGCAGAGAAAGAAGATATAGTCACTCTCATTTATGAGACAGGAATATCAGGGAAAATGCCGTGCATATCACAGGTAGAAATGCAAGCAAACCATTGCAAAACTGGTGATTACAGGCACTTAGCAGTTTGTTCATTTGGATACAAACAACCACAGTTTTCTGCAGAAGGTGCTATTTACACAGAATTAGATCCATTTCTTTGTATTTTCTTAATACTTACTTCATGTCTCCAACCTGCACGTATGCTAGCTGCTTCTCAACTCCCCCCATAATATAATTAGTAATTGCGGGACTGTTTTCTTTTCATCGTTATGGTAACCTAGAGTGTTAGCCTAGAGATGAAGCACTAGTTTTCCCTGTGGATCGTGGTTATTTTCTAAATGTCATTAACAAATGGACCTCCAGCAATTCCTGATGAAAATGTAGACTTTCTGGCTAGAGACATTCGAGTTCAGTCAGTGCCCATTTCCTGAGGCCCCCTACATGATTCCGATGCGAATTGTCCCTGACCCACACTTTACCAAAAATAATAGAGGAATGAGAAAAAGGAGAGATCATGTGTGATCACACAGCTCCTGCCAACTCTGGGAGCTCAACTGAGAGTTTACAAATACCCTCTCTTTGACTTCTCACAGTAAAACCTGAGTAGATATTTTTATCTCTATCTTACATAGAGGGAGAGAGAATATGAGAACTTCATGACTTGCTCGAGGTCATAAATCCTGGAACTAATAGTCAAGGCTCAGGAAGCCAACAAAACCTTCTGGTGCAGTAATAATTTATATCACTAAAACATTAATTGGATACTTGGTATTGCTTATGTTTTGCCTTAAACAGGGATTCAATTTTTGTTATAAAGTAAATCAATATTAATTATAGAAAATTTAAGAAGAAAAGCAAAGTATGAAGAAAATGTTGAAGGGACCCCTAAACCACAATCTAGAGATTGCTATTATCACTTGATTGTTAGAATTTCCTTGGAATTTTATTTTCTGTGAATGTGTATGTGTATTTCTTCTATGAAATGTATATGGTTTTTACATATATACTTTATTTTTTCTTATTTTTTAAATTTAGTTTTTAATTGACATCCACGTTAATTAGCATATAGTACAACAATGATTTCAGGAGTAGACTCCTTATTACCCCTCACCCATTTAGGCCATCCCCCCCTCCCACAACCCCTCCAGGAACCCTCTGTTTGTTCTCTATGTTTAAGAGTCTCTTATGTTTTGTCCTCCTCCCTGTTTTTATACTTTTTAATATATATTTTGAAATCAAGCATTGACTTTCCTTTGTCTCATTAAAATATATTTTGAAAATAAAATATAGACATTAAATGTAGCTTTAAATTTTTTAACTCTTCCAACTAATGCAAGTTCAGGGACACAGAGGGTGTCATTGATTCCTAGGCCTTATTTACATGGAGCTCCCTGCCTCTTGTTTAAAAAATAAATATAATAATGATCATGTACATGTTTTTCTATTTATATGTGTTTAATGTTCTTAACTACAAGTGGTTTGCAACACCAGGAAAAGTATGACATAGGGGTCCAGTGAAGACAGGGAAGGGGAAGGGAGACAGAATGGGCAGCTAGAGCAGAGGGAACTGAAGAGGGGTGGGGTAGGGTGGAGGGGAGACTCATTCTGCTAAGGCTCCAGTTTCTGAAAACAAAAAGGCACTGTTCTCTGCACTTTTCCACAGCGTTACTGGGGTAACCCAGAGAGTGTAGACAACACCGGAAGGCAGGGAACCTGCGCCAGTCAGCTGAGTGTCCCTGGCCTAGTTGCACATAAATAAGGTCTGGGATCCTAAAATAAGGATCTGGGGCCAGGTGGTCTCACAGGCCTTCCTCATTTAGAATTCCCTGAGAGATCATTTGAGGCTCAACAGAAAAGGGGACGTTTCTCCTAAGAAGTCTTCTACCAATGCTGGCAAATAGATGTCAGGAAAGTGAAGAGGGACAGATTTTAGTCATGGAAATCAGGGAATTTGAATCCCAAATGTGTCTCTCATTACCATGTACCCCGGGCAAGGGAGGGCTTTAGCTCCCCATTGCTACAGGCCAGGTGGCCCCTTCCCCCTTCCGGAACATTAAGTCTGTGCACCTCACCTAGGACAGGGAGGTCCTGGGGAGATGAGCTCCTAGGTGCTCACAAAGTAACTGCCCCGTTCACTGGATGGCAGCATGATCTCTGCACAGGGACCATATGCCAGTGTATAGGAGTAACCTGAGGGGGTGATTACACCTATTTATAAAGTGGACTGACTCTGAACCTGTGCACGTTTTTACAGTGTGCCTGCCAGACCTCACACTGTGTCCCAGGCCAGTTCACTGCCGAGCTGCTGGGTAGGAGAGAAGGCAGGCCCACTGTTTGGATGGAATGTGGAGTGAAATGATGGATGTGGAAGATAAAGAGGAAGGTTCTGCAGGGATGCACATTTGGGCTCCTTCTCACATCTCTGTATACAATGTATAGTTCTGTTCAGCTCAAGGTACATTTGTACATTTCCAGCACTGTGCCGACTGCTAAGGATACTAAATAGTGCTGTGATGGATTCTCTAGGCTGCTATAACAAATTGAGTGGCTTAAAAATACCCAGAAGTATATGTGTCACAATTCTAGAGGCTAGAAGTCCAAATTCAAGGTGCCACAGGGCCAACTACTTCTGAAACCTGTAGCAAAGAATCCTCCCTTGGCCTTCCTTTGGCTCTTCTGGCTTCTGCTGGTTGGCCTAACCTTTGAGCATTCCTAGGCTTAGTGACAACCTTCAGTGACTGCCTGCCTGGGATTGTCACCCTACTTCCGTTTGACATAGTCACAGGTAACCTCCTCTCATGTATCCTCTTGTAAATAGGATACCAGTCATACTGGATTAGAACCCACCCTAATGGAGTGTGACCTCTTCTTACATTGATTACATTTGCAAAGAACCTATTTCCAACTGAGGTTGTGCTCACTGGTGCCAAGGCTTAGAGTTCCAATGTATCTTTTAGGAGGACAGAATTCTATCCCTCATGATATCATTTCAGTCTCCTTCACAGGTTAATCATGGAGCAAACACAGTGGAAATTATAATATAAGGATAATGACAGGATGAGTATCATGTTCTATGAACCCACAGGAGGGACACCTAAACCAGCCTCATGTGGAGTAAAGGGGTTTTAGGCAGGCAATGAATGTTTCCGAGACGCCAGAAGAGGCGAAAGAGGGCATTTCCATGAAGAGCAAATGAATGTCAGGAACAAAGTTTACGGGTCTCTTGAGCCTGCTTATTTGTGGGGGCCACAAAACTCACCAAGATGAGTCACAAGTTTAGAACACTGAAAAACTAATCAAATTGGATGAATAGAAAAGGATCAATTTTACTTGAGTAGGGATAAGTAAAAGCTATTGAAGGTCCTTAATCTCAACTATAGTTTCCCAGCAAGGAAAGCTACTGCACCAGTTCTGGGGAAAAGAAGGAATACTTTATCATAGACCATAATTGAGCATGCCAGACTAGTTAAATGTCTCTGAATGAAAGATGAACTATTTCTGAACGCCATCCACAGGGTGCCACCCTCATACCATATGTAGACTTTAGCTTGTGCCTTTATCTTGAGGACAGTGGATCTCTCAGAGGGCTTGCTCAGTTAGGGACTGTTTACAAAGGTGCGAGCTTACAAAAGGAAATCATGGGAAGGGAACCACAGAACAGAGCTAGTAACAGAGGGGCTGTTCCCACTTAGGCCCACAGAGGCAAATGAAGGGACAGTTGCCAAAGTATGAAGGGGAGAAGCATGTGGAGAGGTTTTGCCTTGAAAGAACTATGACCACCTGTGTGGGAACAGCCAGCAAAGGGCTCAGGGAATGACCTCCATCTCCCCTTGGTCTTTCCAGTCTCTTTCCCATGTCTCCACTGAGAACCCAGCTAGAATTCAGAAGCAAGAATGCTTGCTGCTGTCATGTTTTTCTGCAGCCTTCCTGGGCACAGAGAAGGCAGCAGAAGGGAGCGTGCATTGGTAGGGCAAATAGAAAATATCCATGTTAGCCTGTTTAAATAACTGTACAAAGAAGTGTTGAGAAACAAATGATTAGAATTTAGCAAGGATCAAGGATGGTGGTGAGGCAGGGGCTATCAGTGAAATCCACAAAACATGCAAATACATAAGGCATGGATTTGGTCAATAGATTTCAACCTGAAGCAGGTAGGACCTCCCTTCATGGGCCAATGGAAGTGAGGTTAAGATGAATGCAGGAAATGCACACTAACAAGAGACAGAGAGAAGTAATGGACTAAAAGTTGCTAAGTCACTCAGTTGGTGAATTACTGAGGGACATGTAGACCACTTAGAGAAATCATGGCATACTAAAATGTAATGGTTGGTTGAAAGGTACACCTGGGCCCTGGGCCACTATCTACCTGGTCATAAAAAATTCCTGGCCTGGATGTGAATAATATTAGCCAATGCTGTGAAGTTTTTGGTCATCCTTGCCTGTGTCAGTCTGATTGGGCAAGTACGGAGGAAGACATTTAACACAGCAAGTAATCTAGGTGGACTCCGCATTAGTTTACTGGATGCAAATGCATGTAAAGTGGGCTTGCAGGGCGGGTTAGCTGCCATCAGGATGTGAGCAAGTTCTCGGCACTGGGATCAATACAAAGGAGAAGATAGGAATGAAGAAAGAGCCAGGCACAGAAAGCAGTTGAAATCAGTGACCATCTGGGGAATCTGCAAGAACTTGGGGTTGGAAGGTAGGAGAATGAGACTTCTCAGGTGTTTCCTGCTTCCCTTGGTCCAGTGGTTAGCTTTATGTTTCAACCTGGCTGGACCGTGGTACCCAGATATTTGGTCAAGAAATATCATTAACATTTCTGTGAGCATATTTTTTAGATGAGTTTAAGACTTAAATCAGGGAGCTGTGAGTAAAGCAGATTACCCTCCAAAATGTGGAGGGGCCTCATCTGATTAGTTCACAGCCTAAGTATAATAGAAACGGACCTCCAACAAACAAAGAAAAACTCTGCCAGCAGGTGGCTGTCAGACTCCAACTGCAACTCTTTGCTGGATCTCCAGCCTTCTGGTTTACCCTGCAGACATTGAACTTACAAAGAAAGCCTCCATGATCTTGTGAGGCAATGCCTTAAAATTCATGGATCAATCAATCAATAGATAGATGATATACGCATTGGCTCTGTTACTCTGGACAACTGGACTTGAGGTACCTGTGGTTGGGTGCTCCTACACTATGCTCTTATCTCATTTCTTCATACTTCTATCATGACGCCAATCATGTAGGATCATGACTGCCAGCATTTCTATGTGTGTTCCCATGGATCTATATGAGCCCCTTGATGGAAAACTAGGGACAGCGTATGATGAATTCTGGATTTACTTTGTGTATCATCCAATGAGTTCAGATTAAATGGAACTTTGAGAAATTCCAGCCAAATTAAACATTATTTTCTACATTTTCCCTTTGTGTCTTCCCAGTCCCCCTAATTTATCTTAGATTAAGGTCCTGTCCCATTAAATCAACAGCAGTCTGGAATTGTGGATACTAACTCAATGTCTGATTTAAGCGGGCTTGGCTCATTTCTCCCATGTGGAACATCTTCTGCAAATCCAACAGTGTCAGGGCCCAACTGTTCCCCATTGCCTCCAGTACCTCCCACTGATGACCTTCCCCAAGCCCCTTCTTATCTTCAAGCATGGGGATGGCCAATGGCAATAACAAATGTGTTGGAGTCACACTGGAATTCCAGTTCTAGTGCCAGCATATTCCAGCTTTGTGGCCTTGGACAAGTCATTTAGCATTCCTGGATCTTGGTTTCCTTATCAAGAAAATGGAGATGATAAAAATGGCTGCCTTCAAAGGTTAATATAAGAATTATAATATATGAAAACTTCCTGGTTCCAAAAAGTGGCTGGTCATGAAATAGGTAGGGTAGCCAAATACCCTGGTGTCCTGCCCTCATTCTCTCAAACTGCAGTCCTAGTATAGATGATATCTATATACTCATGCAAGCTGTAAAAGATCACTACATACCCTTGCCAGTGATAAAGTCTGTGTTCCTTCTGCAGGTGCCATGAGATTTCAGAGACTCTGGTAGCCTGGAGGAGGCATTTATGAAAGAAAGCTTCTAGTATTGGTAAAGCAGAATTAGAAAAGCGAGGCATTCCAATAAGATTTTCTTTAGAACTTGACATTTAAACTCAATCTATGTTGCTTCCGTTTTGTCATGTTTAATGTTAACAGGACATCTTGTCAACATGTTAAAAGATGTTTCCCAGCCACACACAGTGTGTTTTTCCTTTGTACAATACAATTGTATATGGATATGCAAAATCGTTTGTTTAAAACCACCAACAGAAACACACTGATTTTCTCTCTTGATGGATACAATGCCAATTTCTAGATTTCTAGATCTAGACCTGTACAGCAATCATCAGCCATTGCAAGGAATTTACAAGGAATGTTTAGGTAAATCTCTAAAGCAAAACTTGTTTTTCATTCTCAAAAAGCTTATAATCCATTTGCAAACCACTTTACAAGTCTCCATATCTTATAACTCTCATTATTATGATGCTCTGTTTCTCCCTTCTTTGGCAGCAGGATGTGTTTTCATTAAAACTCATCAAAGCATGCATAATGGAGTAGGTAGAGAAGCTGCAATTGAGGTCTCCCTAATATTCCTGTACATAATTGTGCAGTGTGATTGCAGGTAATAGATTATCATCCAGACTATTGACAAAAAGAAAGAAATGCATCCATTCAGTTAGGTCTGACAGTTCTCTACCTTGCTTTTGCGTTAGAGCCATGTCGGCAAGTTCACAGTTTGTGTACGGGCTGTACAAGGGTCGATAAGTGTATAGGAAATTAGGAAATAAGAGGAACCCATGACATTGTGTAGAACCAACTTATGGCACATTTATCTCTCCCTGAGTTTCTAAGTACATTGTTAATTTCTGGCAGCTGTATTTTACACAAAAGAGAGGTAGAATTTAGTCATTGGTGTCCTGTGCATCTGTAATAAAGTTCTGTTCTCAGACCGCCTGTGGCATCCCCCTTCCGGCCTTTACCCCAAACACTCGAGTCCACACACACACACACACACACACACACCTCACAAAAAGGAAGTATTAACATGTCTGCCAAAGTTGTCTACAACCACTGAGGCTCAAGTAATCAAACTTATCTTTCACCACGAGCAGAAGTACAGTTGCCAAAATATTGTCATTCGATTACAAACTGCATACACTTCTGCTATACATCTGCTGGCTACTGGGCTAGCACAAAAGGCATCACTGTGAAATAACTGGAATTGTTTTTACTTTGCAAATATGTTAGTGAGGTAGCAAGTTATAGAAACAAGATTCCAATTAGAGCCAGCAGACCTAAAGCTGTTCCTGTCAGGGGTGCTGTGTGTCTTACCAGAGGGTCCTAAGGCCTGGGAGGTACACTTTGCTCTGTGACTTTGAATCACTATGCATTGGCTGTCTGCTCCGGGCCAGGCACTGAAGATATAGAAATAATTAAGATATAGTCTCCCAGGGGCTCGTGGGTGGCTCTTGATTTCAGCTCAGGTCATGATCTCACGGTTTTTGAGATCACTCCCCATGTCAGGGTCTGCTCTGACAGAGTGGAGCCTGTTTTGGATTCTGTCTCTCCTCTCTCTGCTCTTCCCCTGTTCGCTCTCTCTCTCTCTTTCTTTCTCTGTCTCTCAAAATATATAAATAAGATTTTAAGGAGAATGATGCGGTCCCTCAAGTCTTCAGAGTTTATAATCTCATGTCCTTGTCATAAGACACACACACACACACACACACACACACACACACACACACACACACGGTGCATGGTGGCTCAGTCTGTTAAGTATCTGCCTCTTGATTTCAGCTCAGGTCATGATGTCACGTAGCCTGCCGTTGATTCTGTTTCTCTTTTTCTCTTTGCCTCTCTCTCTCTCTCTCTCTCTCTCTCTCTCTCTCTCTCTCAAAAAAAAAAAATAAATAAAACCACCCAAGTCTTTAGCTTTGCCCAGTCTGATTCATAATTCACAAAACAGCTCAAGCAATCTGTTGAAAGCCCAGGTCTGACTGTGCCTCCCCATCCCCTGTCCCCTTCTACCTGTGCAAATTCCAAGCTCCTTATTCATGGCCGCCAATTTTGAAGGGCATGACTGTGAGGGTGTGTGAGTTCATATGCATTAATTAAAAGTCTTACAACATTTCCTGGTGCTTCTTAGATCCTTCAGATTATTATAATTAATATCTATTATACTTACTGTCTTGGGACCATGAGCAAGGCCCTCCGTCTTTGTATCTCACTTCCTCTCTCTGAATATGAAGGGTGATGATAATATCTTTCTGTGATTGGTATGTACTCCATTAAATGAATTAACATTTAGAGAATGTCGGAGAGTGACTGCCACCGAGCAGATGGTGGAGGAGACATAGGTCTTTCTCCTTCTCTTCCTTCCCCTTTCCCTTGAAATGTGTCTGCTGTCTCTCTAGGTAGGTGACTCAGCTCATCCCTGGGAGGGGCCCATGAGCTGCGTTGCGTCTCTGTCCCCAGGTAGCAGAAGTACCATCTCCTGCTCGAGGCTCACTCATGGGTGACACGTGTGCTGTGGCTCACTAGCAGTTTAATCAGTTGGAATAATACTTGTATTGTTGCTTATATTTCAGAGGGAAATTTTGCTTTCAATAAATTAAGTGTTTTCCGAAGGACTGTTTTAAGCTGAAAAAAATGGCAGTTCAACAGTTTACTGGAAGGAAACTGGTCTTAAGTGTCTCTCTCCCTGTTTGATATCTTACGCTGTCTGCCAAGGTGTGGTGACCTCAGAGGGCTTCCAGAAGGCTCGTCTCTTATGCGGAACTAGGGAGCAGTCCTGCTTGTGTCAAAGGCGTGAGGTTTAAAGTGGTCTCTCTCCCGTGGCAGACGGCATAATCTTCTGCTAAATTGGGCCATTAAATAAAACTACTAAGTCATAAAGCTGTAGCATTACCCTGAAATTAAAGCATTGTCACCTTTGAATTGCCAAGAATTTTAACAAGCACTTAGAGAAATTCCTTTCACACACCCATTTAGCACGGCCAGTTGACTCCAACCACCTGGAGGAGAACAGAAGGTTTAGGACAAAGGATGTGGAGGGAGGGGATTGCAATGTGATTCTCATTCATTTATTTGCTTATTCATTCATTCAAACACCTTCTCTTACAAACTCACATACTAGTTTCTTGATTTTTTTTATAGTGAGAGAGAAGAAGACAGCACCAGCAGGGGAGAGGGCAGAGGGAAAGAGAGAGAATCCCAAGCAGGCTCCACACTGACAGTGTCGAGCCTGATGCAGGGCTCGATCCCACAAACCCCATGAGCTCATGAGATGAGCTATAATCAAGAGTTGGATGTTCAACCAACTGAGCCTCCTAGGTGTCCCAGAAATAGCATTTTTAACAAGTACCTGCAGAAATCAGACTTTGGAAAATATCTTTACAAGGGCATTAGCATAGTGCTTTACTCTTAACAGGTCCCCTTCCTTATGCATCCTCCATTTCTAAGAGGGGCTTGGTCAGCCACTGAAAGAGTAGTTCTTCTTAAGATCTGAACACAGAGCCTATCCTGACACCTTCCTTGTAGGCCTTTCACAGCACATTTTATTGCAGAAACCTGGTGAGTCTTTCCCTTTAGTGCTGTGAGGATCAGGGCACGGACCGTCAACCAGTGTTTACTGAGGCTGCTTGTGCTTAGTGCTGTACAGTCTACTGTAAACCACTATCGTCAGTGTCCAAGGATTTCATATATTTAACTTCGAGCTCTTAGAGCGCTTTTATCTAGGCCTTGCTGTTTAAGTCGTGCACTTATCTTGTAGATACTTGACAGCTATGGACTTCCAGGCACATTAACTTCTATGAGACTCAATTTCTCCATCTGTATAATAGGGATGACCAGTTACTCTTACCTCAATGTGCTGATGTGTACCTTACACAAAAGTAAATGAGCGATGTGCTAATAGACTCAATACAATCTGTGGCAGTCTCTATGAGCTTCTAAAATAGAAGTCATTATCAGGACTAGATGCCAAAGGAAATCAGAGACAGTAACGATCAAGAAAGGCTTCCAAGGAGACATAGGGCAAACCCTTAAAAGACAGGTGTACCGGGGCCGGGCAGAGAGGGCAAAAGAGGAAACTCAATCCTGTTGAGTGCAGCAGGGTCATGGATGTGGGGATGTAATGAGCAGGTACCCAAGAGCCCTTGACCTTGTTAGAGGGCTCCTGGCTCACATGTGTATTCTGATGCAGTGCTGCCATTGGGCAGGACACTTTGCTTGTCTGGAAGAGTGAAATAACAAGTGTCAGTCAAAGGTGCCTCCCCAAAGGCTGGCCTGCTCTTGTTCACTTCTGTGCTGAGCCCAGGAATTCCAGGGAGAGATCATGAATCAAAGTCAGTCAAGACATCCCAAAGTATAAAAGAGCTAATATGTGCCAGCAGCTTGTGATTCCACGCTCTGTGAAGTAGGGGAAGCAGAGCAGCCATTTGTCTAGGAGCCTTTTTCCTCCTACTCAAGTTGCAGGAGCACCAGTCAGCCTTGTGCTGTCAGGGTGCAAGCGTTTGGATGTGTTATAGGTTTTTGCAGAAAGAGGCTGGTTAGACTGCCCTAGGGGACAGTCCCACAAGGATTTAACAGTGCCTGTTCTCAGTGTTCCATCCAGCCCTCAGGTCTCGGGTCTTGTACCCGAGTCTGTCCTTCTGGAATATCATTCCCTTACCTCCTTCTTTAGACCAGATTCTCCTCTTATTCTCTTTACGAAGCTTCTTGGCCTGTAACTATTCTCATAATTCTACCTTCACAAGGTAGACAAACCTACACACCAATTCTAGCATGATCATTTAGACCTTGGGCTTGGTTGGAATCCAAACACTGGTACTTCTTAGTTTTGTCGATTTAGGTGATGTTGTTAGGGTACTCAGCTCCCCTGTTCCTCAGTTTCCTCTTCTGTAATGAATCATAGAACCCATTTTTAAGGTGATGATGAAGTTTATATGAGATCATTGATAACCCATAAGAAACCTGGCATTATACACCTAATATATGATAATTATTATTACTTATTTTTACCACTCTATCCCCAGAAACCTTGACTCTGGTTTCTGGAGTGCAGTCATGAAAATAATAACTAATGAGTTTTATGAGCACACAGCACCTGATATGCTGAAAGCACTCATGAAAATTAATTCAACATTATTAATAAATATGTGCTTGGGAAGGGCTGTGTTACCATGTGTGAATGGCTGAGTTTCATACTCATTTTTGCCACTTGACAATTACTTGGATAATTAGTTGCCAGCCGTGTGTGTTGGTATAAGGGCACATGCACATGAATTTCCAGGGCACAGTAGAATAGCATGGAGCCCTCACTACAGGTATAGTGCTGTGCAAAGCCTTATCTTTTCCTCTCCAAAGCTTTTGTTCTAAACTGTTCAAACTTGTGAAAATGTTGGAAGAACACAGAAATGAGCACCCGCATACCTTTCACCCAACTTTTCCATACTTGCACATCTGTGCCACTTTCATCTCTGTCTCTCTCCCCTCTTCTCCCCCCTCCCTGGCTTCCCTTCCTCCTGGTATAAAATGCTTCTTGGGGCATCTGGGTGGCTCAGTCAGTTAAGCGTCTGACTCTTGATTTCAGCTCAGGTCATGATCTCAAGGTTCATGGGATTGAGCCCCACATCAGGCTCTGGCTGACAGTACTGAGCCTGCTTGGGATTCTTTCTCTTTTTTTCTCTCTCTCCCTCCACTGCTCATGCTCTCTTTCTCTCAAAATAAATAAATAAACTTAGTTCATTTTTTTGTGTGAGCTATTTGAAAGTAAATTGTAGACACACTGGTCACTGAAACCTAAAGACTTCAGCTTACATCTTTTAAAACAAAGATATTGAGGCGCCTGGGTGTCTCAGTAGGTTAAGCATCTGGCTTTGGCTCAGGTCATGATCTCATGGGTTCATGGGTTCGAGCCCGCGTCAGGCTCTGTGCTGACAGCTAGCTCAGAGCCTGGAGCCTGCTTCAGATTCTGTATCTCCCACTCTCTCTGACCCTCCCCTGCTCATGCTGTCTCTCTCTGTGTCTCAAAAATAAATATAAAAACATAAAAAATTAAAAAAATAAACGATAATGTTAAAAATAAAAATAATAAAGGTACTATCCTACATACCCACAATACTAAAACCCTACATAAGAACATAAACATTAATCCAATCAGAATTTATTCAATGCACAGTCCATCGCGTCCCTACAGTGTTACTTGTTTTTGTATTTCTCTTCAGGATTCAAGCAGTGTTCACATGTTGGATTTGATGGTCATATCCTTTTGGTCTGTTTTAAGGAGAAAGTCCCTTGCCCCCACCCATCTCTTTGTATGCCTTTCATTATATTGCCTTTTATGAAGTGTACTAGCCAGTTGTTAAGAAAAATAGTCATATATGTTTTAGGTTGTTTTGATAATTTCTTTATTGTTGGAATACTTTGTCAAGAAAACCCCTCATGGGTGATGTCTGTCTTCCTCAGTGCATCCCATCAAGAGGTACGTGATGTTATTGGGGTGATTCAGCCCCATCACCAGTGAAAATACTTCTGCCAGATCTCTGCACTGTGAAGGTGATTGATAAGCAGTGAGTTGTCTGAGGGGTTACGTGCAGACGCTGTGTGAATATCTCCTTCCTCAGCATTTCCTCCCAATCCGGGAATGACCCTGACCAACATGTTATCACACTGGAAGTTGTAAACTGTTGTTCTACTAATCCTATAATTCCTCCTGCATTTTCAGCTGTCATTCTGCTTTCTTCTCTACAGGAGAGCTTTCTTTTGTTTCCTCAGAAGAGTTTTTTATTCCTTGCCCTGCCTCCACCTCTCTTATATCACTCTAGACTCATCTAGACTCACAAATGATTTCATTTTAAAATGTCGTTATTATCATTATTTTCCTTGACGTTCAAATTTCCCCACATGTACCTAGTCATAGTCTGGCTCATTCTGCTCCTATGGTTTTGTTACCTGCTCCATTAACCTTGGAGTACTTCCTTGCTTCCTGCACCAGACGTTCCCTTGAACTTGTCCTGCCTAGACCCAGACTCAGCTGGTTTCTCAAAAGAGCATAGTTCCTTTTTGTAGCAAATGGTATTTAGAAATTAGGATCTAGGTGTTAGGTTTGCTTATTACTTCTAGTCTATTTCAGTGGACCGAACTAGGAAATGTATGTGTGTTTGTATATGTGTGTGTGTGTGTGTGTATACACATATGCACACTTGTGTTTGTAGTATGATTTCTCGTGGTTTGAGCTAATGCAAATACAGCACTGTTAGATTTTTCCTCATCATTCTTTCTTCTCCATAGATCTCCCTTCTCTCACAGTGAGAACCCGTCTCAACAACACCAATATATTTACTCATTTGTCCTACCTGACCATATACACAAAATAGTTTAAGCCACATCAGCCATGTCATGACCGATAACAAAATAAAGTGTAACATTTCCTGGATGTTAATTTTTGTTCTCAGAATATATGTTAACAAGGAGGTACAGCTAGACAGAATACTTCATTGGCAAATTATTCTAATTACTATTTCCTTATTTGTGGTTATTATTATTTTTAATGTTTATTTATTTTTCAAAGAGAGACAGAGAATGTGCAGGGAAGGAACAGAGAGAGAGGGAGACACAGGATCCCAAGTAGGCTCCAGGCTCTGAGCTGTCAGCACAGAGCCTGACGTGGGGCTTGAGCCCACGAACCGTGAGATCATGACCTGAGCCGCCGGAGTCACATGCTTAAGCAACTGAGCCACCCAGATGCCCCCATTTGCAGTTATTTTATCTGTTTAATACACAGGGAGGCTTTTTGTTTTTGCTTAATGTTGAATATTAGGTTTACCCTCTTTTTATCCTTTTGATTTAATCTTATATTTTGACTATGCAAAATATTTGCATGTTACAAAAGCTAAGTATACATATTTTATATATACTTCTATTTATATAGTTATAAAACATATAAATACATTTTTATATTTATATTCTATATAAGATGGTTGACCAAAACTGCCTTATTCTCTTCTCTCCTATTTACCCTCTTCTTACCCATCTTATCTAAGTCACCATTTATATTGGTTTATCCTTCCTGTGTGTGTTTTTATTTCTTCTTTATTCTTGCACAAAATGTATCATAGCCTTTGCACCTCGGTGCCTTGATCTTCTCACTTTACAGTGCTTCCTGGGACATATCATAGATCAGTTTAGAAAGGTCTTGTGTAGTCTTTATTATAACTGCATAGTATTTCACTGTTTATATTAACTATGTTTTATTCATTCAGACACCTTGTGATAGACATGTGAATTTTTTTTAATATGGTGCTCTTGCAACAGATATGCTGGGCTGCAGAGCAGAATTTCAAGTACATGTCTAAACATACTTTCACATCCTGTATCACTTTCCTGATGATTTCAGGAGCTGTCACTGAAGTCAGGCAAACCCGGGCAGGGTGCTGGATGTTCAGTTCTGCGGTGAGCGAATGCCCACTGTGGGTCAGGTGTTCGGCATACAACAACTCTCACGGCAGTCTTTTGCCTCATGGAACTTACAGCATAGCATGGCGATTTGAGTGAACAGGTTTTTAAAGCGGTTGTGGAGCAAGACCAGAGCAGGTTGCTGGTGGGGTTGGAACAAGCCTCCTACCGGAGAAATTGCCAGCACTCTGGCAAAGTCATTTATACTGTGATGAGCTCTGGAGCAGAGAGGTTGGCTGAAAGAAAGACAGATCGTTCCACACGCCCTTACTTTCTGTCAATCACCTCTAGAACCAGAATCTAAAATCTGCAACAGCGGAGTAAGTAGATAGTCCAAGGTTTACAGAAGCTTTGTCTTCCTTTGTGACCTTGTGAAAGGAGCTGTGAATACTGACCTTGAATATCCCATCTCGGGACTAGGACTATGGGAAGTCTTTGCAGTCAGGAATCTCTTTTTGGGGTTCCTAAGTGCAATCTTGGCTACTTTTGTGGTTCTTTATATTTGTTTGTTTGCTTGGTTGGTTGTGAGAGTGCATACAGGGAGAGGGACAGAGGGGGAGAGAGAGAATGTTAAGCAGCCTCCATGCTCAGAGTGGACCCTGACATGAGGCCTGATCCCATAACCCTGGAATCTTGACTTGAGCCAAAGTCGAGTGGGACACTCAATGCACCGAGCCACCCCAAGACCCCAACATTAGCCCTTCCTTAAAAAGGGATGGACACTCCTCCTCATCGTGTCCCTGTGTCCCAGATACTGGGCTCTGCTGTCTCAGTGTTTGTCTCACTGAACCCACAGAATCAAGTGGGAGATAGATCACTTTTCGCTTGTATTTTGAGAACACAGCAGTGAAGAAAGGTGAAAGAGAAAGCCTGGCATCATTCAGCTAGTAAGTGACAGATGTAGGAATCGGATTTAGATCTATGTGAGTGCCAGAGTTTTCCTCAGAATGCACCAAAACAGTACCTGCTACAAAGGTAGTCCTAGAGATTTCAAAAATAATACCAACAGCAACCACAGCCTGCCCACCAGCCCCACCAGGTGATTTCCACATGGAGGCTCCTTTCTCCTGTCCCCTGCCCAGAGGGCAGGCACAGTGGGCAGGCACAGTGGGCTCCTCCGCACCCACCCCTCCTGCTCCACACTGCCAGACTTTCAGCTCCCATGGGAACTTTGTCCCCGGACCCAGCTGTGCATGCCTCGGCTCAGCATCCGGAGTGTCATTCAGCCTCATGCCTCTCACCCTGCCTTCCCAGTCCCTAACATAATGCTTTGCACACTCCAGACGTTGAATGCACTTGCCTTGAATATGCCCATGAACCACAAACAAACCAGCATGATACCATGTGCCATAATCTGTTTCCACTCCCCCCACCCCAAGACCATAAAACAGATTACCCAGGTCCCTGTGATCATACCGCCTATTTTAAAGCAAGACAAGAGAAAAATAACCCCCCAAAAAGGTGCATAAAAAGTAAAGGCTCCCGCGAAGTAGGAGAATAAATCACAGTCAAGTATGTTGTCTGGAAGTCGTAAAGTGTGGCCCGCGCAGGCAGGTGGAGGAGCGGTAACGGCCAGAGCAGGGCCCCGCGCCCCGCGCGTCCCCCGCCCCCCGCGCGGCGATGTCTGTGTTCCGGCCCTGTGCATGGTGGCGGAGGGCCAGAGCAGGGGCTGTAAACCGGTAATGCGCTCCACCTGGCAGCAGAAGGCCAGATACCGAAAGCAGCCACATCTGCAGTGGTTTTAGCGCCGCATGGATGGATTCTCACTCAAGCAGCCAACTGACCCACCTGAAGGGACCACAGCTCCGATGGGAATCTAATGCCTTTTAAAGGAGTTGGAAATTGTTTTTACACCAATTGCCCCTCTTCACTTTACAGGTTGGGCGGAGGGGTTGCTGAACCCCGTAGGACAGATTCCCATACCTGCCTCAGAAAATGAAATGATCTTTTCTGATGCTCCCTAAATTGTGCTCCCTGAGTCGGGTTGGTAGCAGGTGGACTTTGATTTTTGGGCTGGTGCCCAGGGCCTGGGTCTGGGTCCACCTCCACCCTGCGCCTTTTATCCCATCCGCGCACTGTCACTGCTCAGCCGGTTATATCCAATGTACAGAGAAGAAGACTGAGGCTTGGAGAGGTGTCCAGGCATCTAGTCTGTGGCTGAGTGGGTATTATCGGCCAGGCCTGACCATCCCGACCCCTCGCTTTTTTCCCTCACATCTGCCTTCCTTAACCAGATTAGCCCCTGCCAAGCTGATATTTATTCAGTGGCCATTGCCCACAATTTAAATAGAGAGATAAGGTACAAACATATGAAAAATTAAATAACTATCAATGCAAAACGACAAGAGGTGTCACCAGGCTGTGCCTGTGTAGATGGCAAATGAGCGGTTCAGGCGGTGGTTTGAGGATTATTTAAGCTGTCTTTACCCTTGGCATGGAAAATTCACTTTGTCAACATAGATAACTGTACCAGAAGTGACCCCAGGGACCTTAATATAGACTTGGCTTATTACAATAAGAGCATAAGTGAATTGGCACACTTTTCAAAGGACTATAAACAGCTCCCCACAGTGATTTAAGTTCAATTAAGCTGGGTATTGACAATCGGTAGCCTTCCCTTCCTCCCATGCATTGTGATAGAAAAATTGCACATTTTTTGGCCCTGCAAAGAGACAGATATGTGTGCAGAATGAGGTCTTATTAATCAGAGTTATTTCTTGTCTCTCTCTCTCTCTGTTTTTAGTTTCCTTTTGTTTGTTCTCTCCTCTTCGTGATGATCTCCATGGTAACAGATAGAACAGCTTACATCATCTATAATTACTGCTATTATTATTAATAATAATGATCATCACAATAATAACAGCAATCAGATAAAATAAGTGGAAAAACTATGAAAAAAATTAAATTCTGACTGTGTATGTAAACAATTTACAGCTTCTGAAATAAGAGCAAGAGGAACCAGGAGGTCACAGGGGGCCCCAAGATGCAGGTTCACGGGGGGCTTTCGGGGTGATGACCAGGAAATATTTCACAAGAGAAATGATAATACACAATATTCCGGAGAATCCCATCATTACTCCTATGCACTTTGTGCAACTTCTTTTTCTTTTCTCTTGTTGTTTATAATTTTGGTAGTCCTATTGAATGTCTATGTGTGTATGTTGATTTCGTAATTTGAAAGTTCTTTTATATCTGGACTGTCGGACCACTACACATGCATAGAAAAGCTGCTCTGGAAATGCTGGAAGAAAGAACCTGGCAGAAAGCAAATGGGATTGACTAATCCTGTCACTTGACAACAATTTCCTGTGGTCCTACGCAGCGCTCAGTGACAGCCTAGGTTCTGGAGGTCTGCGGGTGAAAGGCTTCTTTTGCCCTGGCTGTTCTCAAGGAAAACGGCATTCTCTGTGAGGCTGCATCCTCTAGCCCCACCCCCAACGCTGCCCCCACCACGTCTCTGGGTAATCCTGCTTACTTGTAATCTAAAGAGTAATCACAATGGCCGGAGACGTGTCATTCTTCCATACAAAATCCTCCCCCATGCCTAAGCCATGGTGAGTTCTTAGAGTTAAGCAGTGTATTATCCTTCTGGGCAGGTGCTCCCGTGGCTGGCCCAGCACTGCCCAGGCAGTATTTGAACATACGAATGAATGATACACTTTATAGTTTGGGAGATCTTATAGCTTTATGGGAAGATAGACTTCAAAACTAAATTCACAACGCAGCTTGAGAACTACTTGGCCAGCCTGCATAACTAGACACTGTTATGTCTGTGAACTGACACTTTAGAACTGTATCACATAAGCTTAGGGATGCCTCATGGCCTGTAACCCCTTTATGCATAAAGGTGGCAGGCATAATGGCGTGGGTCTGGGACATGAGATCACTCACACTCATGCCAGTACTTCGGGCACCCTTAAGCAACATCTTCCCATTTCCTCAAAGCTCTGGTAATTGAAACAGTAGGATACTACTGTAAGCATAAAAATTGACACGTAGACAAATAGAACAGAATGGAGAGCCCTGAATTATCTCCCCGCCCCACACACAAATGTGTTCAATTAATATTTGACGAGGGGCCCAAGGATACTCAATGGGGAAAGGATAGTCTCTTCAACCAATGGCACTGGGGAAACTGGACAGCCACATGCCAAAAAAAAATTGGGCCCCTATTTATATCACTCACAAAAATTAACTCAAAATACATTAAAGCCTTAAACATAAAATGTGATAGGATAAAAATCCCAGAAACACAGGGAAGTCGCTCCTTGACACTGGTGTTGTCAATGTTTTTCTTTTTCTTTTTCTTTTTTTGGATATGTTACCGAAAGTAGAAACAAGAAAACCAAAAATGAACAAGTGGGACTCCATCAAACTAAAAAAATTTCTGCCCAGCAAAGGAAGCGATCAACAAAATAAAAAGAGAATCTATGAAATGGGAGAAAATATTTGCAAACTAAGTGTCACATAAAAAGCAAATATACTATCTTTAGTGTTACGGTACTTAGGAAGTTGACTAGATTCCTGCCAGTTCAAAGGTCTCCAAATGCAGTTTTCCCTGAAGCAGAGAATTTATCTGGGATAACTTAATACATTCCTTTGAGCAGGTTAGAAAGATGGGGTCTGCTTCTTATCCTGGGACTGACTGGTAGTAAACAGTAAGAAATAACGGAGACTGCACTGGGTGGCGGAAAGTGGTATCAGGAGCAGTTTTTTTCTAGGACCAAAAAATTCCACTGACTACATTCCAGGAAATGCAGGGGACACACATAACTACAGACACAGGAGACTCTTCCAAAGAGAAAAGATGAGTGAACAAGATGGTAATAAGTTATTATAACAGCAGCAGCTATATTACAAGAAAATGCCGTCCATCCCTCTGGTTAATCTCATTTGTCAGGTGTTCCCACTGTCAATTCTTTAAAGAACGAAGTCCAGGTGGTCAGCCTCGTGTTTTAGAAGAGTTCTAATGTATACGTTCGTTACTCTTTCGCATGCCAGTCAACCTGTCATGTGTTCATGTGACACATGGTGCCAAACCATTAGGATATTTCATGGAAAAAATGATTGTATATTAATATCCCATTTTCCAGTGTGGAGATTTCTGAGGTTAATAACTTGCCCCAAAGCCTCAGTGCTGACACTCAGCAGTGCACAGTTTCTAATCAGACAAGCAGGTTTCTAAAGCCAGGCTGTCTCGTGACACCTTGAAGCCCTAGATGCATCTCTAGAGACAAGAATGCATTTCCTGTGGTGGAGGGTCAGCTCTGGAGGCAGAGCAGTAGAGGAAGATGCTTGGAGCCTGGAAGATTTTATGATGTTCTCCCAATCACAGCACTTAGATTATGTCCTTCTCTGTCCCTGAGTGTAACTGGTCCTTCTTGAGTTATAGGGAAATTTCCACTGGTTTCCTTGTGTGAGAGTTCAAGTTCACAGAATTGCGAGAAGGAAGCATTTCTTTGTCCAGGTCTCTTGAAACTGGCGTGTTTTCCCCAAGGATCTGCAAAGAGAGGGCCAGTCTCAGTTTGTCCCCACCTGCACCTTCAGTGTCTCATGAGTCTTACTTGATGTTCTGGGAAAGAATCTTGGTAGTAAGAACTAGTGTGACAGCCACCAGAGGCCATCTTCTCCTTGAATCTATTGTTAATAATAGCAGCATCTGGTGTCTATGGGATCCTGTGGACAGAGATGATATATCCTTACATAACAGGCACATACTGATTTCTGTGCGATGTTTAATAATTCAATTAATATCAGACCTTCTCACACAGATGCCCTCACTTTACAACCACGCTTTACAGTTGGCCTCATTTCTGCTCTTCACATATTCTATGGATGAGGAAATTGAACTTTGGAGAATAATTTGACCAATGCTGTTTAACTAGGAAGTATCGAGCTGGCACACAAATCCAGATCTTCTAACTCGAGCCCCATCCGTGTCCACTAATATCCACTTGCCCGTGACCAAATGGACCATCTTGAACATTGAGCTTCATGGGTTCGATTTCAGTTAAAACCCATGTGTGTCCATGAGTGGACCCCCACCTCCATCCACCTAGAGGACTGTTCCAAAAGAATCTTACTTGTTTGAAAATCTTTAGAGCCACAGATTCTATAAATCTCTAGAGGTAATGTTACATTGACATTCCCTAGCTAAAATTGCCTGTCCCCATCCTAGACCAGACATCAGGAGCACCATGAACCAAAGCCGACGTTCATGAGTGGCATTGACTCCTGGGCTTTAAAATTTTGCCAGAGTCCAGGGCGTAACCTACACCTGCTACCAGTGAAACTGAGGTGGGGGGGGGCAGAAACCAAGAAGAAATAGTATCCAACTGCATCCTTCTTTTCAATCTTTTTTGTGCTATCTCCTGGGGAAACTAATCATCAGAGGACAAAGGGCATCTTTGGAGGGAAAGCCAGCCAAGAGGCTCTGGCTTTTGTATAACCCTGTCTCTTCTTCTCTCTCATCCTGTGTTTGCAGGGCTTGTGATGTCTGAGTAAATCGCAGGGGCCACTCTGGACCTCTTACTTGTTCTTTTGTATCTTTTGTATATTTGCATACATCAAAAGTGCCGGTAGGTGAGTTGTCAGAACTCCCATTCACCCTCAGGTTCCAGAAGTCAGACCTGGCAACATTAGTGGCTTTACAATGAAAGGTTGTCTCTGAGACATCTTCCTTTTCCATCTGGCTAAGGATAGAATATGACTCTGGCAAAATGAGTCAGTAGTAAATGAATAAGCAAATCAATGAATGAATGTATGAATAATCAGAGGAATGGATATGTGGGTGTAAGAATCTGTGTATATCTGGAGAGAAATCTAATTTCATATGATTTAATGATGCTATGTGGACCACTTCTGGCATCAGATTACACAGTGAGACCTTGTTTATTGTCTCTAAGCCTTCATATACCTATACCTCTATGTATATCTTTGTGTCTTATCTATATCTGTCCCTGAATGTCTCTCTGTCTTTCTCTCTATGTATCTGTATTTACCAAGGTGGATTCTTATATGTACCAGGGAAAAAGTATTTAAAATGTCCTCACACAAAACAGTAACATAATATCTATTATTATACATTAAACTGGGTGATTCTTTTCTTCTTCTGAGCACCACGGACATTTCAAAACTGTCGATCTTTATTTCTCTGTCTACAATATTGTTTTATTGAACAATCACTTCTCTCTGGTAATTATCAGTGTTTGTTTATATCAGCACAAACATTTTTGGAATTTCTTTTAATTGTTTGTGTGATGTTATTATTTTTACAAATTAGGATCAAAGTCCTATCTTTACTCTCAAAGTCAGAATCTAATAACCTTGAGGGGCGCCTGGGTGGCTCAGTCAGTTAAGCGTCCGGCTTCAGCTCAGGTCATGATCTCATGGTTCGTGGGTTCGAGCCCCGCGTTGGGCTCTGTGCTGACAGCTCAGAGCCTGGAGCCTGCTTCGGATTCTGTGTCTCCCTCTCTCTGACCCTCCCCTGCTCACGCTGTCTCTCTCTGTCACTCAAAAATAAATAAAAAACATTTTTTAAAAATGAAACAAATTAATTACCTTAAAAAAAGAATCTAATAACCTTCATTATGGTATGTTTTTTGAGAATTTATAGAACATGTAATCCTGCCTGCATGAAACATTGGAGACACGGGGTTATCAGCAGGCTGGTTTTAGGGAGTAGTCTGAAGATGATTTAGAATGTTTGAACAGAGTTTAATTTTTTGGCTGCAGGAGATATTTCCTTTTTTGATGTCGGAAAAAACTTTAGAGATAATGGAGATAAACCAAACTTTCTTTCTGTGCCTCCTCCTTCTAATATATTGAAACAGAAGAGCAGAGCAGTGAGGGTAATTATCCCAAGTCACCCACAGAGTTATGGTAGAAAAAGTATTAAAGCTAGGGGTCTTGGTGTCCCGTGTTTTCCCTTTCAGTTAAATATGCCAACAGCCACAATTATGCTTCTTAATAGTACTAATTAATAATAGTTACTTTCAGTATCAACGCTTAGCATTATTGTCTAATAGGTACATCTCGGGTCATTACTTCCGAGACCTTGATTTCCTCCTTTGTCAAACTGGAGGGCAAAGTAGGAGGAAACCACATGATGTCTATGGTAAGTTCTTTTTCAGCTCCGAGAATCTATGAAGAGTAATGATGTTATTACGTGGGCAAGATTCTCGGTTGACAAAAGCTTTTCAAGTCTTCCTATTTCCTCATTTGCTTTATTTGTGAACATGTTCGAAATGCAATTCCACATCCAACTGCAGTAAATGTTTTCGTGTAAGTTATTAGTGCAGAATGTCTGAAGGATCTCAGACTGTGCCTTGCAACATCGTATGCTGTTACTGTTCCATATTAAATCCCTGCTGGTATCTCTGCCTTTCTTTTTTTGTCTGCTGATAATAAAACTGAGCCCTAGAAAAATGAAGTGACTTGTCCAAGCTTGTCGTTGGTGGAGATAGGTTTCAAATACACATCTCTCAAGCTCTGAAACTCAAATGCCCCTGTTCTCTCCTCACCGTCCATTCCTACGGGTAGTAGGTAACACATGTTCTCCAAACCTGCTGTAAAGGTCCTCATCTCTGTATGAGGCAAGCCTCTTAAAACAATTTTAGTAGATAGAGAAAGCATAGAGAATTAAAGAAAAAGCCGAACTTCAATTAAGTGCCTTGTATGAACAGTGTGGATCATACAATCTCACCCTGGTTAATCAGGTGTATTTTACAGACATAGTTCTTTATTTGTGCAGCAAACATTCAATGGGATACTTGGGTTTCTGTGAGACAATTGTCTATGCTAGCGTGTGTCTTGTGGGGACGTGTGTGTCAGTCATTAGAGACGTGGTTTTGTTTTACGGTCAGACACCCTCTGCTTCTACTCCTGCTTGGTCATTTGCTCATGGTTAAGCTGTTCAATTCTTCTCACTTTTCCTTCATTTCCATGGTATTTCTAACTTCCTTCTGATTTAGGTAATGTCAGTTTAAAATGAAGTGATGGATAGTTATCATAAAGGGCTCCACAAGGTTAGCTCCTATGATTATTAACCCCCCATTTTTTAAATGTTTATTCATTTTTTAAAGAGATAGACACAGTCCAAGCAAAAGAGGGTCAGAGAGAGAGGGAGACACAGAATCCAAAGCAGGCTCCAGGTTCTGAGCTGTCAGCACAAAGCCCGATTTAGGGCTCGAACTCACAAACCAGGAGATCATGACCTGAGCAAAGTCAGATGCTTAACCTACTGAAACACCCAGGCACCTCTGTTAATGCCTTTATTAAATCTAGGTGGAGCTCTTTGAGAATCAGAAATTCTCTGGTCATTTTTTTTTTGTTTGTTGGTTGGTGTTTTGCATGAGTGGAGCACTCTAGTGGTGATCGATCGCCCCATGTCAAGCCGAGTGTCACATTGCTTGAGTGGTCCTCGTTACCCCACCCACCTCTGGCTTTATTGAGGTACATAAGCACTATGCTCTTTTGACCTTCCTTCTGATGTCTCCTTCCTTGCGTTGTGTTTTCTGGACAGAGGACAAGATTTGGACCTCGGTGCAGCACAACAACACAGAGCTGACCCATGTGCGGGGCGCCAGCCCTGAGAAGCCCTATGCCATGGCCTTGGATTATGGCGGCAGCATGGAACAGCTGGGAGCCATGATTGATGGCTCTGAGCACTGTGAGCAGGAGGTAGCCTACCACTGCAGAAGGTCCCGCCTGCTCAACACACCAGGTAAGACTCGTCGCTGCTCCTCTGCAGGGGCCACAAGACGTGAGCATAGATAGGCTTCCAAAACGCAGAAGGTGGAGGACAGGGGTGTTTTTCCACAAGAGAGTTGCAGTGGTGGTTGCTCACCATGTAGTAGAAAGAAACAAGGTCAGGAGACGACTGGGGATGTACTCACCTTGGCTCTGACTCCCATGTGTGACCGAAAGGGAGCTCTGTAGCCTCTTGTGGATCCATCCTCATCTGCAAAAAACGATGACAACACCCATCCTCCAACAGCTGAGAGAATGAGAAAGCTCTTGAGAGCAGTAGCTCTTGAAGAGAGCATTTGAACTTGACCTATGAGGTGTGGACGTGGGAAGGATGTTTCAGGGAAAGGGAATAGCATATGAGAAAGCACGAAGGATCGTGGCACATTCACCAAAGAGCAATGAGTTCTTTCCAGGGCAAGATATGCAGAGGGAAGAGGGGTCACGCAAGGGGGTCAGCAGGACAGGTGGGGACAGTGCTGTGTGTTTGCACTACTAACGTTACCTGGAAGGTGCAGGTCTCCATGGAAATGACTCTTTTTCAAAATAAAGTTTGCTGTTAGAAAAACACAGAAACAATAAGCCGACTTCTAGGACTGCTTACCAGAACCTGAGAGGGTTTTTTGCAAAATGTCAGAAGGGCTTTGTCAAAGTTCGTGGATACTCTGGGAGTCAGTCATTTTTTGTGATTATCAGTTTATCATCTGTTTCATGGTCAAAAAGAAGAAAAAGAAAAAAGAAAACCAAGAACCACAGGGATATAGAATATCCAAGAATGGATGTCACAATCTGTCACCTCAGGAAACTTACAATCCCATGATGCTTGGAAGTTAGGAATTTTGAAAGGCTTGGGAAGATTAGACAGTGGGAATGTCAACAAAAGAGAAGTGATAGGAGCCTAACTAAATATAACATGCCGCCTCACTGATCCAGAATCTTTAGGAAAGACGTTGTTCCACATAAGTGAATTTTCCAGATAACTGTCACTTATCCTTTTAAGCACCAAAATGTTCTCAAAGAATTTTTAACTATTTGAAATGAAAATCTTTCTCAAATGGATTACACGCTTCCCTGCTTTCTTAAACAGAGGGTTCTGAACATAAAATGTAACCTTTTCTTGATGACTCAGGATCGTCATTGTGAAAATCAATTACTGTACTCTCCTTGGCTTCAGCCAGGCTCACAGAGCCGATTAGATCTTAGGCACCGGCTGCTGTACGTCTTCCCCGTGTCCTCAGATGTGTTGTCTGAGAGGCTCAGTGTTGATACGCGTTCCGATTTCTCTCTATCCTGGCTGCCAAGCCTGCACCTGTCACACTCGGCCCTATTCAGAGGACCTGTGTCTGGAAAACCAACCCACCCTCTTTTCCTTGAGTGTTTCTAAGGATTAGCTTTGGTGAGATTTTCAGAAAAATGGGGGTATGTTCATTCTGACCATGGATTTCCTTTTGTGTGATATCAATTTGGTGACACATTCCCTTTGTATGTGCCTTTTTATCCTATGTCAACTGTCCTGAGCTCCCTGAGTGTATTCAAGTGCGAAGGCATGGATTTGGGAGCAGGCCATATTGAAGGGGACTCTGCCTCTTACTCATTAGAGAAACTTGGGCAAGTTGCTGCATTTCCGCTAGTAATTTCAGCACCTGAGCAATTTGGTATTGGTCCTGTGCCTGGTCCTTGTTAGGTGTTCAACAAATGCAGGTGTCATATTTCTCTCCTGGCTCACAGCTTCAGTCCCAACGGAGAAGGTCCCGATTTGCACTGCAATGAGAAACAAGCTCCAAGGATGATTTTATTTCTATCTTAAGGGTGTAAATAGAATAGCGATAATAATTATAACTCATGCATGCAGGTAATCTCCCCACCCAGAGAGACCGATGTTGCATTTAGGTACGCATTCTTCCAGACATCTTCCCAATGCGTGTTCACAAAAACACAATGAAAGCATACTATCTGTGTCTAGGGTTGAGAATGGTCATTAGTTCTTCTGCCCCACGGGTTATGGATCCAATGAGGTAGATGAAGGAAGACAATGGACATGTGTGCACACTGTCTGCTTTTTTTCTGGCGAGCTGGCTTGCATAGACCAGGCACTGCTTGTGGGTGGGGTAGGACTGCAGGCCGAGAGCCCTGTAGAGATGTGGCCCCAACCGCACAGCCCTCAGTGCAGGATGGCTCCGGACTCGGTGGTGCTGACCTCACAGAAATGAGCAGAGACAACAGTGTGTGCCATTGTAGGCACGCAAATGAATCCCAGGGCCGGGATCCAGTATTTTATAACAAAATACCACAGACTGGCTGTCTTATTAAAAAAGAAAAGAAATTAGTATCTCATGGTATTGGAGGCTGGATCATGGAAATCCATGATCTAAGTGCCAGCATTTCTGGGTTCTGGTGAAGGCCCTCCTCAGGTCACAGACTGCTCCCTCTTTGTTATATCCTCACATGGCAGAAAGAGCGAGAGACTTTCTTGGAGTCCTTCTTAGAAGGGCACACATCTCCTTCATGAGGATTCTACCTAAGCTAGGTCATGACCAGGCCCTGCCTCCTAATATTGTATTGAGGATTAGATTACAGTATATGAATTTGGAGGACCATAAACATTTGGTCTTTAAAAGGCACACACTTGCAGGGTTGTTTTACTTATGTCTCTAATTATTTAGGCATTCCCTTTCTCACGGGGGGATCACAGAAAGAGGGGGAGATGGGTAGAGGCCATCTCCTGCTTACCTACCTGCTGTATGGAAGAGTTGGGCAAGTTTCCTCCTTACCTGCTGAAGCCAGAGCCCAGCAGTCATACTGCTTTACTAGCTGTATTTGTCCCGTGCACACACGCACACACATGGTACACATACTTTTCCACATCAGTAAGTATGACTTTATGCCATAATGTTTATTAACAAGAGAGTCTCCCATTGCATGGACATATCACAGTGGATATACAAAATCAGCAAGTCTATTTTGCACACTTAGTTCTGTCCTTTCTTTATTATTTTTATTACAGATGCTGAAAGAACATTTTTTTTTGCACATAAATCTTTGTAAACAAAGCTGGTATACCCTTAGAATAACTTGCTTGAGGTGTCATTGCCAGGGCAAGTGTTGTGCCTGTTTTTAAGACTTTCCATCATATTGACTTCTGCAACATATCAAGTTTATACTAACTTATACACCCAGGAACATAATGGAATCGAATACCCACTTACCAGTGACAGGTATTTGGTTTCCCCCTTGGCAATCTGATAAAGCCAGAAAATGAAGGCTCAAAGACAATTATAATTTTTAATTAAAAAATGTACATTGGGGTGCCTGAGTGGCTCAGTCGGTTAAGCACTGGACTTCAGCTCAGGTCATGATCTCAAGGTCCATGGTTTGAGCCCTGTGTCAGGCTCTGTGCTAACAGCTCAGAGCCTGGTGCCTGCTTTGGATTCTGTCTGTGTGTCTCTCTCTCTACTCCTCCCCCACTCCTACTCTGTCTTTTTCTCTCAAAAATAAATAAACATTAAAAAATGTATAGTATGATTCCCTTAGCTTATTGGAGGGAAATACTACTGGTAGCCAGGGTTTGTAGAAGTTATAAAGTGCTATACATTGTGGCTACTGTGGACTTATACATCAGGAGAGTGTATATGGAGGATATTTTCTTGGCTATAGGTTCTCCTCCATATTACACACGACAGATAATTAAGAGAGGAAATAAAAGAAACCAAGATGAGGGAAAAATAAATATCTGTTCTAAGGGTCACCAATGACTAGCATTTCTCATGTTTGAGGAAATGTATGGGGAGCCATATAAACATCGTCTCTAATCCAAAAAAGGGTTCTTCACAGTAAAGGTTATTTTCCCCATGTGGAATTTCAGGAAACAGAATCTCAGAGACAGTCCAGTGCCTGATTAGTGCCATGCAGCTGGGAGATGGGGTGCAGACCAGGTTCTGAGACCTGGCTTCACCTCTTGGTCAAACCAAGGCTGCCGTTTCTGATATACCATATGGATTTCAATGATTCAAAAGTGAGAAGGAAGTCAAGCAGTCAGGTGTAAACATGAGTTTCTTTGATTTGCCTTATTTTGTAAGAAAATGTAGATGAAGAGAGAAGTGAGGAGCCAGAGCTGCCTCTGCTGAGGAGCCGTGATCATCAGGGTGGCTTGAATTAGGGTGAATAGCTGGGTGTCTTCAAAGGGTGTGCAGCATCCTCCCGGAGATTCAGCTGCACCCGGGGATCAGGCACGCCTTCCCAGGGTGGCCCTGGGGATCCCACAAGGGCGTTCCCGAACCTCTTTCTGCCTGGTCTCAGCTCTGGCTTTGGTTCCACGTGTCTAGGAGCAGCCAAGGGGAGAAGGAAAAGAGAGACAGACAGGAGAGGTTCAGCTCAGTTCACCTCTGTGTATTTTTCATTCGGTCAGTGACTGAACCGTGACACTGTCATTTTCTGACAGTTTCCTCTGATATCCTTCCCCCAGAGTTGTGATAAGCGCCAGCCAATGGGATGTGTCATCTGTCTCTTTAACTGAAGATTTATGCTACAAACTCTCTGAAGGGCCAGAATTCCAAGCCCCAGGGGTCCATGGGAAAGGTCTTTGCTATTCCTGTGCATCTTTGTAGGTGTCTTCCCTAAGCTTCGACTTATTACCCTGAACTTCATGCAGGGCTTGCAGTCCTGGGCTACAGAGTAGTTTCCAGGACAGGAATCATCAGCCTGCCAGCACTCAGAGCATCTTGTCACCAGGATAGCAGGTGGCCAGGAGCCTTGTCCCCAGGAACAAGGGCTGCCCTGATTGTGCCCAGGCCATTCTCACTGTCAGCATCTTCCTAGGAATGTTGCCCAAGGCCGGTGTCCTGAGGGTAACACATGACGTACATTTGAAATAAAGTAGAACCCAGCTTAGGAAACACTCACCCAGAAGACACAGAAAGAAATATTGAGTCCACAATCTGGAAGATGCTTTACTCACTTGGCCAATTAGCTGTATAACCCACAAGGAAGACGATGGTCTTCAGCTGGGGTAACCCAGCACCCAGATCACTGCCAGGAATAAGGATTGAAAGCCCTGTCTATCCCAAAATTCCCTTCCATAGTCTCCATGGCACCAAGAATTCCCTCTTTAGATTTTCTCATTGGAGTGTATCTGACGCTTGCATCTTTTTATACTTACCACCCTGTGTAGTGAAAGTCTATTTGGAAATATTCTCCCCAGTAAAGCTGTGAGCTCACTAAGGCAGGGGTAAAAAGTCATAATTGAAACATATAAACACTGAAATAGTTTGAAAATACACATGAAACTTGAGATTTCATTACTTTGAAATCCAATAGCCATAGGATATATTGAGCCAGAGTTTACTTTGGTTCCAGAAAAAAAGCATTTGCAAGGTAAATCAGTCAAGCAAACAGGTTTGCCATGAGGATTAAGTTCCTCAGTAGAGCTAATTCAGTGCCCTAGAGTGCCTCAGAGTCCCCATCTCCCTATCTGTAATGGGCTAAAGTCATTCCTAGCCATCCAGTCATTCATTCAGTCATTCATTCAGACAGGCACATGTTGTTTCCACCTGGAGTCAATTGCTTTACCTAGTTATGTCCCAATGGACTTGAAAGTGATGAAATTCTATTTCTTTTAAACTCTTCCAAAACTTTCAATTTTATCCTTTTCCCTTAATTAATGATATTTTAGTCAGTATGCAGCTACTGGATATATATATATACACACACACATATATATATGTATATATCTTGTGTATATAGTTTATATTATATATAAATATATAGTATAGAATGTATGGATATATTATATATACATACCACACACTATAATGTGTATGCTATATAATATATATTATGTGATTGTATACATACATGTTATATACTTTTTGTATGTACAAATATATCTACAAATGCACTTGTGTGTATAAACCATCTTTTCCATTTGTAATATTTGGTTTCAGATGTGTACAAACAAATGATCAGACTTAGAAGTCCAGGTAAGGAATTGTGATAGATAAAAGTCAAATCATGGATAGAAAAGAAGTAGTGTTCAAGGTATTCTGCGGTTAACCAAACTTAAAACTCTTTGTCTGCAATATTTGTGCCATGTTTGTTGTACCAAACATGGTACAAATATTAACAGATGATCATATTTTCTTTCAAACAATAAGCATTTATTGATTCGCCATTAAGTATCACATAATTTTCTGTCCAGTGGGAATGAAGCACTGAGAAACACGGAGTTCCTGCTCCCATGATTATAGCAAGGG
Source organism: Suricata suricatta (assembly GCF_006229205.1). Classification (NCBI taxonomy): domain Eukaryota; kingdom Metazoa; phylum Chordata; class Mammalia; order Carnivora; family Herpestidae; genus Suricata; species Suricata suricatta. The sequence continues at coordinate 102,911,946 of NC_043702.1, forward strand.
TATGAGAGAGACAGATCAAACACACACACACACACACACATCCCCACCCCCACACATTCTCAGTTCATGAAGAACATGAGGAAGAAAAGTTGAGAAGCACAAGGAGGAGCCTGGGAGTGACCACGCATGGGAGATTCTGATTCATAACAGAGGAGGGACATGTCATCAGGATCTTGGAGAAAGAGAGAGTGTGGGCCGTGTGAGTTCTGGGACAGAAGATTCCAGGCAGAGGAACAGCAAGAGGTCCAGTGCAGCTAGTGGAGATAGAAGAAAGAAATGGAGTGATAAGAGAATAAGGCTGGCATGTCCAGAGACCAGATCAGGACAGGTCTAAGGCTATGGGATTTTTCCTAAGTGTGCAGGGAAGTCACTGGAACATTGAAGCAAAGGATTGCTCACTCTTCCTCTTCCTATTTCAGATCCAAAGGCTAATGTCAGTTTATTTAAATTAGGCTAAAGCAGGTATTCATAATTTGCTAAGCCGATAGGCAGTTTAGGTCACTCCCTATGCCTGATGAGCCAGAAATAGCTCCTACTAGTTCCCTGAGGACAGAAGCCTTGTCCTATGTAGCCCCTATCCTCATGGTCTAGCTGAGTACTGTCAGCAAATGTCTTCTGATCCATAGAAGTACTTTTGTACTTGTTCCCCCAGTTACACTGAGTTGAGATCACATCGGTCCCTTCACCCATTATTTTACTACTTCCCACCTATCCTCACCACATTCACAAATCTTAGAGGAGGTCTTTTTGGGACTGGAATCCTTGTCCTTTGCAACACACCTCCCTCCCTTCTTTCCTCCCTCCATCCCTCCTTCCATCCCTTCTTTCTTCCTTCCTTCCCTCCTTCCTTCCTTTCCTCCTACTGTCCTTCACTCCCTCCCTTCAAAATACATACACACACACACACACACACACAGACACACATACACACACGTAACTGACCCCAAGATCCATAGTCCTTTTATTAAGCCATGTCATCACCATAATACTTAAAACAGTTTTGTCACAGGAACACCACAGTCAGCATCACAAAACTGTGTCATGACACCTGCAAAACAAAAATCCCAGGCATGTATTTGAAATCCCTTTAACAAAAGATTATTTTTACTTTAGGTACAGGAAGAATCTGTAAGGAAAACTATGGATCCTGTAATGCATACTCTTGGGGATTACCACTGCTGCTGTTGGCTACTGGGCATCTTCTTTTTGGGAGGCATTTCTAATGCATTATCTCACTTAATCCTCTCAATGGACTTAGGAAGTTTGTATTATCGTTCTCATTTTTTATGGAAGTGAGGCTCTAAGAACTTAGATGCTTTGTCAGAAGTTTTATAGATACTAAACACTGGAGACCAGTTCCAAGTAAATGTCTTTGACTTTAACCTCCATGTGCATTCCAGACTAACATGCAACAAAAGAAGAAAGGTCTCATAGAGGAACAGAAGATAATAGGAGGATTCAGGTACCCACAGAAAAGGTTCATCTTCTGTTCTGATTATCAACTGTTATGTAACAAACCACCATAAAACTTAGTGCTTTAGAAAGATGGCGACATCCATCTTGTCCACTCATCTGCAGTTTGGTCAGGGGCTAGTAGGACTTGCCCATCTCTGCCTCTCCCTAGGTCACTAAGGCCTGGGCATGGGTCTGGGTCTGCAGGCACCTGAGAGCTCACTCACTCACAGTTGGTCCTGGCTGTTGGCTGAGTCCTTAGTTGGGCATGTGGCCTTTCCATGTGGTTCCTTGGCTTTCTCACAGCACAGTGGCTGGCTGTCAGGGCAAATATCCCAAGAGAGGGAGAGGGGAAGGCATAACTTATATTGCATTTTCTTACCTAATGTTGAAAGTCATGCATTATTATTTCTGCCATTTTCTAATTATAAGTTGGTCACTCATGCTGGCCCACATTCAAGGAGAGGTAAATTTCATTCCATCTTTTCATGGGGTCAAATGTTCTTTAAAATTTTGAAGACTACCAGACATAGTCAAACTTTTGCATAGATAGTCAACCAGCCTAAGAAACAGAGCAGATGGAAGGCAGAATCAGGAGTCAAATCCATCTCTCCAATTCAGTGTAGGTGCTTGCACTCTGATGTCCTCCTGGCCATTGATAAGTCAATTCTAGTTCAGGCAGGAAATGTATCTGACTCCATTTTTCCTTCTTAGGGATTTTTGTTACTCTTAAAATAGTATAGCTAAAATGTATTTTTAAGAGTTTGCCATAGGTCTTTAAAAAAATATAAAGAGACTATCACATGAATCAAGTCAATGTATTTTACTGTGCATGAATACCACCTTTCCTAGTGTCCTAATGATTCACTCTTGGTGTTTTGCTGGGGACATAACATCAAAATTAGCGGTGGATGGATTTTATAAAGAAAATAGACACTTAAGTGAAGCTACAGATGTGTAGCTAAGGGAAATAAAAGGGTGTGTATCTAAGGGAAATAAAAACTATCCCACATAAATTCAAGGTATGTGTCTGGTTACAAAAAATTTGCTTTCCAGACCATTAATTACTTCAGTAGTCAGTGTGGATCACTCAAGAATCAACATGTAGATGCTGTGTGAGATAGTTTTTATTTTGCTCACCACTCTATGAAATGCTGAGTTCACTTAATTTATCTTGAATGTGCTTACAGGAAAAAGGGTTCTATTTTCTAATTTTAAGATGTAGTACAGTGGTGGGGTGCCTGGGTGGCTCAGTCAATTAAATGCCCAACTTTGGTTCAGGTCATGGTCTCGCAATTCATGAGTTCAAGCCCCATATCTGGCTCTTTGATGATAACTTAGAGCCTCAAGCCTGCCTCAGATTGTGTCTCTTGCTCTCTTTCTCTCCATCCCCCACTTGCACTCTGTCTCTGTCTCTCAAAAATAAATGTTAAAAAGTTTATATAAAAAAAGTAGTACAGTGGCAGCAACATGAAAAGAGCATGAATTTTGGAATAGAAAATTGTTTTAAATGTTACTTTTTCTACTTCTTAGAATGGTTCTAAATTTTACTTTTTCTATTTCTTAGCTCTGAACATGTGAGCATATTACATGGACTTTCAGAGCCTCAGTTTCTTTATCTGTAAATGTAATAAGATAGATGCTATGTCTTGCATAGTAGACACTTAAAATACTAACTACTGTTATTTTAGTTAGAATTTTAGCACATTTTCCAAAAAGCAGATGGAATATTAGTTCCCCTGGTTATCAGGAGAAGGTCTCAGAATCCTATTGTATGTGGTGGAAAAGTTGAATTTTGGGATCTACCTCTGTTGATTTATGGGCATGCTTACTTCTAAACTGAAGTTTAGGTATCCATAAATGTGATATTTTCCTACCTAATAGCACTGTTGAAAGTGTTACAGTTAAGTCGATGCCCTCCCCACCCCTACTGCCAACCACTCGAATCTACTTATCTATTTTTTATTTTTTCATTTCAATGAATGACACAATCCAGTTTCTTAAGGCCAAAACCTAGGACTTATTCCCTTCTTACCATCTCCATTCCCCATCCAGTATATCAGCAAATATTCAAACTCATCAGTCACAGCTGACCTTGATCCTAGCCTCTTCCCTTCATTTCCACTGCTACCGCCTAAGTTCCAACTTCCCCATCTCCAAACTGGACAAGTGCATCGCATCCCTGCTCCTCTCCTATCTGACACTTACCCTACCCCTCTACGTTTTCTATTTCGCACAGCAGACAATGTGATGATCTTTCCAAAACGAGATTATATGAACCTGGCTTTAAACCCTTCTCAGTGCTCTTGACACAGAACCCAGACTCCTTACCATGCCTACAGAGCTTTGCACGCTGAGCCCACCACCCAGTTCATGTTCTCCCACCCACTCTCTAAACATAACACTATATTCTTTTATTCTATTCCTTGACAAGCGAGCCCTCTACGTCTTAAATGGATGCACTGTTTCCTCTACTCAGAAATTTTGTTCCTTTTCCCATGCTTAGCTTTCACCTTAAATTTTACATATAACTGGGTGCCTGGGTGGCTCAGTTGGTTAAGCGTCTGACTCTTGATTTGGGCTCAGGTCATGATCCCATTGTTTGTGACATAGAGCTTTGGGTTGGGCTCTATGTTGACAGCACAGAGCTTGTTGGGATTCTCTCTCTCTGCCCCTCCCCCACTCATGCTCACTCTCAAAATAATAAAACATTTAAAAATTTTTACATACAACAAAGTATATACTCTATCATTTTTATCACCTCATCTTATTTTAACATTCTGCACAGCAGTTATTACTACCTGATGTTTTCTTCCTATTTGTTTGTTTACTGTCTGCCTCTGTCAGTAGAATGTGAGCTCCGTGAGGGAGGAATCTTTCTTTGTTTCATTCACCACTTTATGCCCCAAATGCCTAGAACAGTAGCTGGTGCTTAGGAAACACTGAGTAAGTAGTTGAATGAATAGAATATTCCACCTCAATCAGTAGTATCACTACTGTCCGTGTTATGTCAGAGGACCCATGATAAGACAAGTGCATTTGGCTAAACCTGCTGCAGAGACCCTTCCAAGCAGAGAACAGTTTGTGAGCAGAAAGGACGAGACTGAAAGGCGGGAGCGACCATCCCACTCCTTGCTCCAAAACAGACTCTCTGTGACCTTGAACAACTTACTTACACATTTTCACGGGCCTCAAATTTCTCTTCTTTAATCCTAGTGGGTGGGGCACCTAAGCAGCTCAGTCAGTTGAGCATCTGGCTTCTACTCACGTCATGATCTCGCAGTTCATGGGTCTGATCCCCACGTCAGGCTCTGTGCTGACAGCTAGCTCAGAGCCTGGGGCCTGTCTTCAGATTCTGTGTCTCCCTCTCTCTCTGACCCTCTCCTGCTCATGCTCTCTCTCTCTCACTCTCAAATAAATTTTAAAAAAGCATAAAAGAATAAAATTAAAAAAATTTAATCCTAGTGGGTTTTATTTGACCTTCCCTAAGGGCCCTTCCCACTGTGACTCTTCATGGCTATACTAACCAATACAAAGTGAGTTAAAATACATGTTATGGTTTATTACTTTCTTGTCACTGTAAGGAACTAGAGCAGTAGGTAGAACAACAATAAAAAAAGGAGACTTTTCTAAGATTCTGAAGATAATGAAATATGAAATTTATTTATATAGTAGGTGACATTTTTAATAGCTTCATGCACCTGCTCTCTCCTCAGAACATATTTATATATGGTAATACTGGTTGTGCAGAGAAGATGCGAAACTTCCCCAAGGTCCTAACAAGTCAAGAGTAGCGTGGTTAAGTTTCTAGCCTTAGAGGATGTGTACGTGTGGTATAGTACGTCCTTTATAACACTGCCACAGTTGGGAGGTGGTGTGGAAGTGGAGCAATGTCAACTGCACCAATGAAGCCCGTCAGTCCGCACTGACTCTGTGCCTCATGGCATCTCAACTTCCTTCATGGGGAATCATGGATGACCCAGCATTTCCCTCCACCTGGGGCCTCACTATAACTGTGCCAATGGGCAGGCAGTGGCATCCCGATGAAGAGCCCTGACATTGCTTGCCTTGGTCTACTGCGTATCAGTCATGTGACCTTAGAATAAGTTCTTAACATCTGTCTGCCTCACATTGCCCATTTCTAAGAATGAAGATAACAAAAATAAATTTTTCTCTCAAAATAAATAAATAAATAAATAGATATATCTCTAAAAATGAATAAACATAAAAATTTTTAAAAATAAGTAGAGGGGCACCTGGGTGGCTCAGTCGGTTAGGCCTCCGACTTCAGCTCAGGTCAGATCTCACATTCGTGGGTTCGAGTCCCGCATCAGGCTCTGTGCTGACAGCTAGCTCAGAGCCTGGAGCCTGCTTCCGGTTCTGTGTCTCCCTCTCTCTCTAACCCTCCCCCTCTCATGCTCTGTCTCTCTCTGTATCAAAAATAAATAAAACATTAAAAAATAAATAAATAAAAATAAAAATAAGTAGAAACTTGTATTCTATAATTTAAGTTCCCAATTTACCTAAGTTCATTTAAAATGACAAAGGTGTCTTTCTATACCTAATTTCCACGGTCCTCTCACTTTTGTTGAGAGACAAGAATTAGTGTGTTATGGTGATTTTATTCCTTCATGGTTTCTTACCTGCGTGCATGCCTGCATCCTTGTGCGTACCTGTGTGTGCATGCATGCATGTGTGCATAAATGCATGTGTGTGCGTGTGTGTGCATGTGCCGGTAGGATCTGATGAGAAATACCAAGAAGAGTGCTAGGTGATGTACAGATATCAAACCAAAATCTCGGTATTTCACGATGGAAACGTTTTAGGCTCTGAAGCAATAGTTAGGTAGGTAGATAGATAAAAATAAATTATTGAACTCCTCTGCTCTGCCACTTCTTTGCTGAATGGCTATTGTCAGATCATATAACCAAAGTCTCTGAGTCACATTTTTTCATCTGCAAAATAAGGTAAAATATGGTAACATATTTACCCAACTTGCAGACATTTTCAGGGATTGCAAACTTATGAGCAAACGGGTTAGCCACATTGACTACTACCATTTCGGAGCCTACACCCTTATCAGTAGAATTAGAGACAATATTCATAAGTTAGAAAGATATAAAGTGCTCCAGAAATGAAAAATGAATTCTATGTAGATGAATCTGAGAGATCTTCTGTGGTCAGGCCTTATTTCTTTTGTGACACAACATGGGTAGCAGTCACTGTGAGGGAAAGGCATAGAGAGAGGCCATTCCTAGGGAGTGGGACAGAATCCTATTTTGGAGTGAAGAAGTTGGATGGGTCATGTTGGATAAACATCTGGATGAGGGGCAGAGAGAATGGGAAGTAGGATGGGTAGGAAGGAGGGAGGGCCTTCTATGTTGCAGCTACTTTGCAACATGCTTCTGTAGATGAGCTACACTGCTTCCATTGGTTGAAGACTGGAGAGTGATACAACAGGAAGATTAGCTGTGAAGCTGTAGAGAGGACTGACTGAGTCAGGAGGAAACTACAGACAAGGAGATTAGTTGGGTGCATCTCTGTGGTCAAGGGAAGTGGTAAGAATCATGAAGTTATAGAAATAGGAAAGGAAATAGAAGAGTGAGCAGATTGCTCTTCATGAACAAAATAGACTCAAGCAATGCTGTTCAATGGAAATGTTAAAATTTTCTAATAACTACATTATACACATAAAGAGAAACAGTGAAATGAATTTTAATACCATGTTTTGTTTGTGACAACATATACAAAATAATATATATTCAATGTCTAATGAGCCAAAAAAATTATTATTAAGATTTATTTTACATTATTTTCCCAAGCGTGCAAAACCTGGTGTGTATTTTGGATTTACAACAGATTACAACACATTTCAAGAGCTGAAATGTGGCTAGTGGCTAGTGGCTACCATATTGAATAGTGCAGGTAAAAATGTTTTCATTCTGAATTCAGGCTTCCAATGCAAAACCAATTAACAGAAAAATTGGAGTTAAGAGGGTGGAGGGTGTTGATTCTAGTAGGGAATAAAGTAGATTTTTATACTCAATATATTGATTTTGAGATACAGAAAGAGCAGTTAAGTCAACAGGCTGTACTGAAGCCTGTGGTCAGAGGTCAGAAGTGACAGTGTCACAGGGGAGCAGAGTAGGAGGCATCAAGTCCATTAAAGAGATGTTAGGGGCAGGGTACTGAGGGGTGGTGGGGTGAGAGGTTATATAAGAAAGCTGTAAGCCATGAGAGTAAGGCCCTACGATGATGTGATAAAGGAAGTAGTATGGGAAGCAAACAGTGCCTAAGCCCTGGGGATCACATAAGTGCATAGAGCAAAAGTTCTAGCGAACAGTCATAGAAATACTGCAGAGGGGATCTCTGCAGCCCTAGAGATGGGTTACTATTAGGAATAATGGAGTCTCTAGGGGTGCCTGGGTAGCTCAGTCGGTTGAGCGTCTGGCTTTGGCTCAGGTCATGATCTTGTGGTTTGTTGGTTCTAGCCTCTCATTGGTCTCTGTGCTGACAGCTCAGAGCCTGGATTCTGCTTCAGATTCTGTGTCTCCCTCTCTCTGACCCTCCCCTGCTCATGCTCTCTCTCTCTCTCTCAAAAATAAATAAAGCATTAGAAAAAATTTTAAACAAAAAAGGAATAATGGACTCTCATATTCTGAAAAGTTGGTATAAAGACACAGAGAGGTTCTAGAGTTCCTGCATCCAGATGTGGATGTTCAGTCAACAAAAGAATCAAGAAATGCCAGTATCACTAATTATTTCTAGAAGCACGAGCATCCGTGTTGAGAGGCACACCTGGGCCTCCATTTTCTCTCAGATATGCCCAGTGTCCGAGCAGAAGTTTCTGTAACTTGCAGGGTCAGACCCAGTATCACTAATTATTATGACAATAACAACCCCAACAGTGACGGCAGCACCTGGCACATGTGTGGCATGTAGGTGCATACAGATACATATGTACATACACATATTTAAACACACACTGTTTTATATTTTTTCATCAACCACTTAAAAAGGTGTTATTATCCCATGTATAAAATGAGGAAATGGAGACTTCAGAGTAAAGTAACTTGCTGTTGGTCTTACAGGGACAGTCCAAATTCAAGTAGTTCTAACGTCAAAGTTCATGCTCCTAAAAGTCAGAGACACATGTCAAGAGAGGATGAAGGAAAAATGGGATCAAAATCCTGAGTCCAGATACATTATTCTGTGAGCTGATTCTGCCAAATGAGGAGAGATGTGTTTACTGAAGAGACCATATCGATACAGGGTGCATGTAGCTGGTTATAGTATATCATGTGTATATACTGTGTATCATGTGTGTACATATGTGAAACAAACCGATATATATATGTGTGTGTGATATGTATATGATATGTATGTATATAAAACCTTGCCTTATATATACCTGTATATGATACATATACCTGCATTTAGTTTAGTTTTTTTTTCAGGTTTCTAGTAAACCCCATGTAGGGAACACTTTTAAGTGTAGAGGAAAAAAGAAAAGAAACAATATTAACACTAAGCCTAACTTGTGAATCTAACAGCTATAATGTGCCTGATTTTTAATATGTATTTTTCAGTTCCTAGGATAGATGGATTGTAAAATCATCTATTTAGTCTTTATAATCTTATGAGTTATAGGTTTTGCTGATAAACAAATTGAGGGTCCATGAGGTTAAGTGATGTAAGAACCACATGATCCTATCCATATCTGAAGAAATACAAATGACTCTAATAAACCCTGTGGTGATTAGCTTCAGTTTGACGGCCAAATGGAAATCATTCTGGGTTTAGTCTGTCAGGTCACCAGCTACTTAGAAGTCAGTTATACAACGTTCCCTTGAACTGAATCAGGACAAGGCTGGATTTTGCCTAGTAAACTGTTATTATATATCCAGCCAAGTCACTAAAAAATCTCTCTGGGCAATCATTTCATAAGATGTCCCCAAGAATAGAAAACGAATTCTCTCTGGGAACACACCACTGACCGGGTAAAGAAGTCAGATAAGGAGAAAATCAGAAATGAAGTTGCTGACACCCTAACAGACGATCTGTATATTCAGCAGAGTTTTTGGCTTGAGTTTAGAGAGGATAAGATGTCACAATATTGGAGTAGTTGCAGAAATACACTTGGAAAGTTTAGGACAGAGAGAGGAAGGAAAGAAGGAAGGGGGGAGGGAGAGAGGGGAGAGAAATAGGGGTAGAGGGAATGAGGGTGAGTGTCACAGAGAGAGAGGGAGAGAGAGAGAGACAGAGAGAAGAAAAACAACCCGTTTGTGGAAATTGTCTCTGAATTAGAATCCTATATTTTGTCTCATTGTGTATGTTCAATAAAGTTGAACAGATTCTCTCTTTTTTAAAAAAGTTTATTGTCAAATTGGTTTCCATGTAACACCCAGTGCTCTTCCCCACAAGTGCCTTCCTCCATCACCATCACCTCTTTTCCCCCCTCCCCCTTCCCCTTCAACCCTCAGTTCATTTTCAGTATTCAATAGTCTCTCAAGTTTTGCGTCCCTCTCTCTCCCCAACTCTCTTTTCCTCTTCCCCTCCCCCTGGTCCTCCATTAGGTCTCTCCTGTTCTCCTGTTAGATCCATGAGTGCAAACATACTTGAAGGCATGATCCTAGGCAAAAAGCCTTGTGTGATCTTCCCAAGGGCCTCAAGTTGTGATATTGGAAACAGGAGTCCATGACAACAGATAAAGGCATGACAACTCTTCTAAACGCATCCTCCTACCATCAGCTGCATAAAGGGAGAAGTGGATTTGGTGGTGACAGGAGCCCTAGGATGGTGATTTGTTGGTAGCTGAGAGGCACAGACAACATACATTTCCTTGGTGGCAGAATTGAAATAAAAATTCTTTATCAAGTGAGACTTTCCAAGCTTTGAGTTTTTAAGAATAACCTCTTGGTCTTAATCATTTCTGAATGCTTCTTCTAGAGTCCTGCCTGTGCCTGGCACAAAGGAGGTGCTCAAAATTCTTTCTTGTATGTGAAAATCATATGAGAATATGGTTTTAAAAAAGTACTTTGAAAACAATAATGACATTCCTAACGTTTATTTACTTAATATTTATTTAATTAATGGCATTCCTATATCAGACAGGACAGGCTAAATTATGCAATGATCATAACAAAATAAAAACCAGAACATCTCAATGGATTAAGACAACAAAGTTTCGTTTCTCAAGTAGACCAGATACTCGTCAGGAGGTGGCTGGGGGCTCTGCCCTCAGTCTTCTCACTCCATGACCCAGAGTCATGGAGTAGCTGCTCCTTGGGTGTCACTGGCCACTTTGGAAGAGGAAAAGAGGGCTTTGGGGCACCTCAATGTGCTGCAGCCTGGAGTGACATGTGTCACTTGTGCCTACAATGTATTGCCCAAAATGAAATATGTAGGGGAGGAAAAGTAATTTTCCCTCAAAACTTTTGAGTTTCTTGGCTATGATCCCTGGTAGAAAGACAGATGAAAAAGAAGCAAACAAACAGAAGTTCATCAGCATGTTATCTCGTGTATACATAGGAGATGCCTATGTTCATAGGGAAACATGAACAATTCAAAGAAGTGGTTTAGAACTCCAGCTAATTTGGCAGTTCAGCAAAGAACAGTACATCTGCAGAGACATGGTAAGACAAAAGAAAACAGTTTTAGGTTTCCAAGAGCAGAGGTAAAGGCCAATGAGTAAAATGTGTTATGTGGATTCCTCTTGGTGCCATGTCTAGGCTGATAGAGTTTAAAGTTGTTTGCAAATGGTTAACTTTTGTCTTCTTAGCAGAGAGAGAGAAGGGATAAGTTTGTAAATGTGTGTCCTGCTTTCAGGCAAATTTAGGGAAGGCAGGGAGCTTTGTTTGTCTCTACTTCTCAGTTACCTTCAGCTCAAAATAACCCTTAGGGCAAGTGTCATGTTGTGAAGTGTCATATTGTGCCAGCCTTCAAATACCTATAACCCCAAGGGGACCAGAAACTATAATGCCACCATATGCCTGGAAGGTGAAGAATCAGAAATAATTGGTGCTTTGCCTCAATGCCCATCACACAGTTCAGGGGGTGGAGGTGGGATGAAGAAGGAAGAACGGGGAAGAAAAGAACTAAAAACAAAGCCAGACCTAAATTAGAATTGAAATAAAAGAGTATGCTTGCCACATTGCTTTCTTCTTATATCATTGTTTCATAATGTAGGACACACCAGAAAGAAAAGTGGATCAGATCTCTAAAATACTAAACGCTATTCTTAATCCTACAGGTCTCTTTTTGGGTTCTCATGTATGAATATATATAGCATGAATTTTAGTTTTAGCTAAGATTGAATGAATATTTGATTAATATCAAAATTAGCTTTACTATTTAGTTAATATTACAATTTCAGAGTTAGTTCATGCTAATGCCAACATAAGTTGTAGGTCTAATATTTGGAAAGTATTATTATGTTCTCTTCTTTTTGAAAATCAAAGCAAACTTCCAAAATCAATTCTGTAATTAGTCACAAAGCCCTAATATACGTGTGGATAAAAATGTCTCTCTATGCATGTGTTGATGTATAGCTAAGAACATTCTATATTTTTGACTCACCCAAATGTTTTGATTCACACAAACACCACACAAAAATGTTACTGCTGTGAATCCATTTGCCTCTGAAATATCATTCTTATGTGTATGTATTTGTGCAGATGTATAAAATCGAACATCGCAGGGTCCTGTTGACATATTTCCCCTCATGCTCTGAATGCTAGCATACTCAGTCTGGCATCTGGAGAGCTGACAAAGCAGATGGTACTGGACACAGTTGGCCAACAAGGCTGGTGCGCCACACTGCAAATGCCCCAAGGCAACAAGCACACCCATGCGGCATCTTGCCCTGAGTGCATTCCAGTAGCTTGGGTTACTTTCCCACAGTGGCTGCTTCCACTGTTCCATGTTTTATGTTTTGAGGAGTTGTTTTGATATTTTGAAGTGTTCTAATGTGTTCATGTGATGGTGCATGAACTACAGCAAAGAACCAAAGGGAGATTATTACTCTGGATATAATAAGATAAACATTTTATGACAGCTAGGAGTGCTTCCTGAAAAAGATGAGGGGAACACTAAAATGACCAGGCAGTAGGGATTGGTAGAAATCCTCTAATACCACGAAGGACTTTAAACATTGTAGCAGCTGGAGAAGATTAATCAATCAATAAATGAAGAGAGCTAGAAGAAAAGATGTCTTGGGGTGGTTCATGCTACAATTTGAATGGGTCCCTATTGGGTGTACTAAGACCATTATAGTGCTGATTTCTTAGTATCAGAAAAGCGATCTTACCTCCTACTACATGGAGAACTGAAGAATGAAGGCTCTGTGCTGTCTCTGAGTATTCCTTATTCTATACAAGTGAGCTCTGGGTCCCATGGAATTATGCGTCCTTGCTTTGATACCTTCAGTCCCTGGCTTCTTAGTGATCCCATGCTCCTCCCAGTTGCAGGAAGAGGGTATCTTTGTACCTGAGCCTGTTCCATCCCATATTCTGTCTTTTGGTACTCTTTTGGCCAAATTAAGTATAACGCCTCCACCACTTACTCATCAGTGCCCTTGGGTCTTTGGGAGATATGTTCTTTCCTGCTTCAGGATAACTGTAATTTCATTTCTCATCCTCCCTCATGCCTGAATACACAGTTTACCTAAAGGTTAAGAATTATGAGTCTAATTAAGAGGATGGAGCAATTACATTACATTAACATTAATAGTGCATGGAAAGCACTCCCCACGGCTTCATTTTTTAACCAATAGCCATTTCCATGTCTCTTCTCTCTTTCCTATTTTCTCTTCCTGCACCACTTAATGAAAATGTAATGGTAGCAATGGCACCTACATTGATGAAAGAGAAAAGGTGATAATTGTTCCTGCCTGTCTCTTTCTCACTGCCTCATTGCTAAGGGTAGTGTCCTGGAGACAGGTTTGCTTTGCTGAACAAAGGCACTCCATGGGAGTCGAAACCCAAAGGATGGGGAGTCATCAAGAAACTCCACCACAGAGAAATTTTGATGGGACTCATTCATCAAATGAAATCATCAAATGACAAAATGTGAACTTTTCTTGAATCCTAGAATTGAAAGGTCATTATAATAGACAGTCAATTTTATAAAGGTTAAAAGTAAGTGATGGATGGAGATGAATCATGGAATCCCCCTGGCCTTGTAACACTGCCCGCCTTGGGCACTCCTGTCCTGCTTCAATGTGTATACACAACTGTCAGGGCCTCCGAGCCAACAGTGAGAGTGTGTTTCAGTCACACGTCTGTCCCAACAGTCCTCTGGTATCAGGAGCTTCCGCAGGGAGTCTAGAAGTCCCACTCTGCCATGGGTTTTCCTTAAGACTTTCTTCAGGGATCCCCCGAGGGAGGAGCTGGGATCTGAGATCTTTCACCACTAATTGAAGGGTTCAGAAACAAATACAATGGAGTATTACATGGCAATGAGAAGGAATGAAGTATGGCCATTTGTAGCAAGGTGGATGGACCTCGAGGGTGTCATGCTAAACAAAATAAGTCAGGCGGAGAAGGATAGATACAATATGTTTGCACTCATAGGAGAACAGGAGAAACCCAATGGAAGACCATGGGGAGAAGAAGGGGGAAAGAGAGTTGGGGAGGGAGAAGGATACAAAACCTGAGAGACTATTGAATACTGAAAATGAACTGAGGGTTGAAGAGGGAGGGGGAAGGGGAAAAGAGGTGGTGGTGATGGAGGAGGGCATTTGTGGGGAAGAGCACTGGGTGTTATATGGAAACCAATTTGACGATAAACTATTAAAAAAATTTAAAAAAAGAAACAACTCTTTAGCATGATGTGTGTTCCAGAGGCATTGAGGGGAAAATCACAAATTGAAATATGTTAAACCATTACTGGAAGGAAAGAAATTGTCCGGGAAACTGGATAATGTGGAGTGAGCCTTCTAAAATATTTTATTTACCAAAACTTGGCAGGCTGTAGCTTACCTTCCCTCTATGGATCCCTTCATGCCCTTAGTTCCTTATTTATTATCCTTATATAGTTATTTTAAACTAATTTAATTAACCAATCTATTAACTGTTTTATTAACTAATCTGTTAACTAATCTATCATTATTTAAATATTCTTTATTTTATCTTATTTCCCTCCGTGGGTCTTTCCTGATACTGTATGCTCGAGCTGAGGGAATCACAAAACATGAAACACAAGAAGGTTTTGTGTGGTATATAAATGAGCTTTTCAAAAACATTATTTGTATTTTTAATTTAATGTATGTTAGACAAAATATATATGATTAACATATCAACCACATGATTTTAAGGAGATTAGTATAAGTTGAAAAGAAGCTAGTAAATTTAAGGTCAATTAAATTTTTTGAAAAGATATGAAATAAGGGGTGCCTGGGTGGCTCAGTTGGTTGAGCACTTGACCTCAGCTCAGGTTATGATCTTACAGTTTGTGAGTTCGAACCCCATGCAGGGCTTTGCGCTGACAGCGTGAATGAAGCCTGCTTTAGGTTCTCTGTCCCCCTCTCTCTGTGCCCTTCCCTCTCTGTGTCTTTCTCAAAAATAAATAAACATTAAAAAATGAAAAATAAAAAGATATGAAATAATAGTGCAGGTAACAAACTCAAAAGTGGTTCTGCTATGACTGAAGATTAGGAGGTATTAGCATGCTTTTCCTTCCCCAGAGAGTTCGACTCTCCTACATCGTCATGCCTTACTCACGCCTGGTCTTACTTCCAGATGTTCCTGCCCTGAGCAGTGCTGCTGATGACATTTCTTCTTTCCCACATCTGCTCCCCTGTGGAGCTCACTCCAGACCACGTGGGCCAAGTTAGCCTCTGCTCTTCTGCTCTTTTTACCTGGTTCATATTGTCACTGTATTAAGTATCCACTTGTGTTATAATGGGTTGCATACCTAGAGCTGGTATGCAAATTGTATTAATTTTTATATTCTCAGTACATAGGCCTGCATTTAGAAGATACTGCATAATTTGTTTTGGATACACAATTAATTTCTCCAGAATGTCTCTTAGGAAAGTCACCAACGAGCTTCACAGTTGCCCAATTCTATGGGGATCCTGGAACTTCTGCTCTTGATGTAGCAGCATTTGGCACCTTCCGTTACTTTGGATTACATGCTTCAGTTGACACTGAAGATGCAACAGCCCCAGTTTATACCTCCCTGCCCCGCTGTGCTTTCACCATTCTTTGCTGCTTCTTTCTTTTCTAAAATGAGGGATCATCCTTGGGGATCAGTCTCTGGCCCTCTTCTTCATTCTCCTTTGGGTTTACAATCCATTCACACAATAGAGACTCTCAAATTTAGATCTACAACCAAGATTCCTTTTCTGAATGTATGGCATATATACCCACATGCCTACTGGTCTAACAGTGTCCAGAAATAATTTTCTGATCTTCTTCCTCCACATCTATTCTCCAGCATTCTTGCCCAGCTCTGTCAGCTGCTCCACTAAGAAATCCTGGAATTACACCATGATTCCTTTTTCCCATGCCTTAATCCTGCTGACTGTGATTAAGTGTATTGGGGATGTAGGGTCCCTGGGTGGTTCAGTCAGTTAAGAGCCAACTCTTGGTTTTGGCTCAGGTCATGATCTCATGTTTGTGAGTTTGAGCCCCACGTTGGGCTCCATACTGACAGTGTAGAGCCTGCTTGAGATTCTCTCTCTCCCACTCTCTCTCTGCCCCTTTCCCTGTCTCTCTCAAAAAATAAATAAATAAGCTTTAAAAAATGTATTAGGAATGTGACCACCACCCTGGTCACTTCTCAGGTCCAAGATGCGTCAGTATCATTTGTCACTGGGATTCTTATGATTGCCTCCAACGTGGATTTACTTCTTCTTACCATATGCTTCAGTTTGTTCTCAAGGTAAAAGTCAGTGTGCATTTATTTCTTCCTGACACAATGACCAGTGTCTTCCTGTCTCACTCAAAGTAAGACCAGTGACTCAGGCCTTCCATTATTTGGACCTACTCGATTCCTTTACATCTTAAGCAACTTGTTGCTTTCTGTTGTTTCGATTGTAGAGGGATGTCTCATTATGGGTTTTTATTTGCATTTTCTTAACAATTAATAATGCCAATCATCTTTCCATGCACCCATTAGTCATCTGTATATCTTCTCTGGAGAAATGTTCAGTCAAATCCTTTGCCCATATTTAAATGTTTTTGTTTTGTTTTGTTTCTGTTTCTGTTTTGTTTTGTTTATGTTTTGTTTGCTTGTTTGTTTGTCTTTTTGGCGTTGAGTTGTTAAGAGTTACTTACATGTTCTGAATAGTAGATTCTTACCACATATATGATTGCAAATATTTTCTCTTATTCTTGAGTCCACTTTCTTCATAGTGTCCTTTCATGTAAAGTTTCTAATGAAGTCCAATTTATCTGTCCTTTTTCCTCTTACGGTTTTACTTTTGTTCCTTATTCCTCTGCCTGCAAGTTCTTTTCTAAAAGCCTTACTGCTTTACCTCTTTCAGAACTTGGCGTAAATACAACTTCTTAGCAGGGCCTTCAACTTATTTACCCTATTTAAAATTGTCACCCTTCTGGTCCCAGCACAGCCTACCCCATTTTCCTGTTTTATTTTGTCTTCATCAGTAATTTTCATATGATATGATTTCCTTTTTATGCATGCACTAGAGAAGGCAGGGATTATTGGCTGATAATATGCGGCCACAATCCTCATGCCTATAGTAGAGCTACACAGGAGATACTTAATACGCTCCCTGGGAGGGAGTTCACCAGAAAGCTGCTTCCTCCGGAGCGTAAGTGACTCTATGTCTCTTCACTCACCTCTCTTTGACTTCAACTGTTACTTCATCACTGGTATAATTATCAGCATCATCATCACTATCAAGCAATATTTAGAAAGGTTCTACCTCCTCATGGTGCTAAGCTAAGTATAGCTATGAAAGTATGCATCTGGGATTTTCCAGGGCAATCTCAATATAAAAATAAGTTTATTAGACAATGTAACCCAGTTTTCCCTCAAAAAAAAAGTAGGCATAGGAAACAGCAAATCCGCACCACTGCTTATGAGCTGAGTTGATGACCTTATGCCAATATCATAGCTTCTCTGAGCCACAATTTCGTCATCTGTGAAAGGAGGCTACTGTGAGGATTAAGGAAAACTGTTGCTCCTGATGGGAATCGTGTGTCCAATTTCATTCACTGGTAAACTGGGCATAAAATACTTAAAATGGAAGCCATTATAAGAAATGTTGAGCTTATTAGTAATAGTAACTGTGATGAGTAACTGTGATGTCTTCATTGGAGAATTGGAGTACTCAGTCTGAAAGCTCCACATTATCTTTAAAAAATTAACTTATACTCAGAATGTGCTTTCTTAATGAATTTTAGTGATTGCTATAATGGTAATGGTACTGATGATGTTCATTAAAATGATAAATATTAAATTAAGAATCCACAATTCCTGAGAGGGGAGTAGTAATATGGTATCATAAACAGTGTCAAGGTATTTGTGAGTTACATTTTTTTTTCCTGCCTCTTTGCCTGAGTTCCTAAACATTTCAGCTAACTATAGTTTCTCTAAGGCTTCAAATATGAGGGTACATGTTAGTATTCCCAATAGGTTATATTTGTTGGTACCTGCTTGTGTACAAAATAAAACATCTACCAGTATAATAAAATCAAAATTCATTTGTTGAATAGTGGCTCTGTGCTAGAGGCCCAGGCTAATGACTTTGGGCATTAGATAACTTCATTATCACATGTACTCTTTCTGATTTTCTTGAGAAGCACCTGGGGCAGAGAAAAAAGAAGAATGCCTACAGTCATACAACTATAAAGTGAGAGTGGAAATTTCAACTCAGGTTTTTTTTTTTTCTGACTTCATAGCCCTAAAATATTTTCAGTGATGAGGTGCTATTTTTATGACTTTATTAAAATATATTTAACCTGCCATAAAATGTGCCCATTCAAAATTGATCATTTGTGGTTGAGGTATATTCACAGAGTTGCAAACATCACCATAGTTTAATTTTTAATATCTCCAAAATAACACCCCGTAGGTATTTACAGTCATTCCCCATTGCCTCTTTTCCCACAATGCCCCACCCCCAGGCAAATACTAATCTACTTTCTATACTTGAGAACTTACCTATTCTAAATGTTTCATGTAAATGAAATCATGCAATGTGTGGCTTTTTGTAACTGGAGATTTTTTACTTAGCATCATGTCTTTAATAAAATTAGTCTATGTTATAGAATGTGTCACTATTTATTTTCTATTTCAATTAATATTCCATTTGTTGGTTATTTATGTTTTGTTAATATGTGGATATACCACATTTTATTTATTCATTCATCAGTTTATGAGTATCTTGAATTGTTTCCATATTTTTGGCTATTATGAATACTGCCATTATAAAGATTAAGGCCAAAATTGGTTTTCCTTCCTCTTGGATTATATACTTGGGAGTAGAACAAGTGGGTCATATAGAAACTATGTTTAGCATTTTGAGGAATCACCCAACCATTTTCTAAACCACTGAACCATTTTATGTATCCATCAGCTGTGTAGGGGAGTTCCAATTTCAGACATCTTATAGTCTGTCTTGCTGATTTTAGTTATTTGAGTGGGTGTGAAGTGATATGTCATCACAGCTTTGATTGTCATGTTTCCTAATCACTAATGCTGTTGACCCCCTTGTCATATGACTACTGGGAACTTTTAGATCTTCTTTAGGGAAATGTCTACTTAAATTATTTACCTTCCTTCACATTGGATAATTTGCCTTTTCATTGTTGTCTTGTAAGAGTTAACTATGTATTCTGGGATGCCTTTTACTTCTTGGTGGTGTCCTTTGATGTTTGTCTATTTATTTTTACATTTTGGTGAAGTCCAATTTACCTACATGTTTCTTTTCTCACAAAAACTTGTGTTTTTGATGTCATATGTAGCAAAGCATTACTTAGTCCAAGGTCACAAAGATTTATTTCTATGTTTTTTTCTAGGACTTTTGTGGTTTTCAGCTCTCAGACTTAGAGATATGACCAATTTTTAGTTAATTTTTGTTTATGGCATGAGGTAGGGATTTTTCCCATTAATATTTCCCATTGCATAGTCATTGTGCCCTTGTCAAAAATTATTTGATCATAAATGTGAAGGTATATCTCTGCATTCTCAGTTATATTCCATTGATCTGTTTGTCTGTCTTTCCTCCAGGATCACCCTGTCTCAATTACCATAGAGCTGTATTCAGTTGTAAAATTGAGAAATATTAGCCCTCTAAACCTATTTAATTTCTTTTCAAAATTGCTGTGGCTATTCTATGTCCTCTGCATTTCCATGTGAATTTTCAAATTCATATATTGTGTCAGTTTATGCAAAGAAAAAGCTATGATTTTCACATGGATGATGTTGATTTGTTGATTAATTTGAGAATTACTGTTATCTTAAAAATGTCTTCTGATCCATAAACATGGGTGTCCCTCTATTTATTTAGATTTTCTTTAAATTTTTTCAGCAGCATTTTCTGGTGAACAAATCTTGTGATTCTTTTGTTAATTTAATCCTTGTTATTTTCTTCTTTATTGATACTATTATGTTTTCTTATTTTCTTTCTTCTTTTTATATATCTATTCATTATATAGTGTTTCCTTAATTTATTTTTATATTATTCATTGTCAGTATATACAAATATATGTAATTCCATATATTGATCTTGTATGCTGTCACAATCTTAAATTATTAATTGCATAACTTTTTATTGGCTTCCTTAGAATTTCCTATATACAAGATTGTGTCATCTAAAAATAGAGTGTTACTTTTTCTTTCTAATTTAGTTAACTATCTTTTCTCCTCGCCTAATTGCCCTATCTAGAACCTCCAGTACAGTATTGATGAGTAATAACAAAAGTGGACAGACATCCTTGACTTGTTCCTAAACCTACAAGGAGAGTAGTTAACCTTTTCCATTATGTAGAATGGTAGCTATAGGTATTTCATAGGTACCCTTTATCAAGTTCACAAAGTTTCCTTCTAAACCTGGTGTCTGGATTTTTTTTCAGTTTTAAAAATTATTATTGTAAAAGAGTGTTGAATTTTACAAAACACTTTGTGTGAGTTTCCTGAGATGACTGCATAGTTCTTTTTTATGTTTTTAATATTGTCTATAATACTTAATTTTCATATACGAATGAACTTACTGTGTTGTATAATCTTTTTATGTGTTGTTTAATTAGCTTTGCTAGTATTTTGTTAGATATTTTTACATCAGAATCCATCAATAACATTGGTCTATAGATATCTTTTCTTGTGATGTCCTTGTTTGGTTTCAGTATCAGAGTAATGCTGGTATCATAGAATGAATTGGGAATTGTCCTCTTTTCTGTATTTTTTGGAAAAGTTTGGGAAGGGAAGGAGTTAATTTTTCTTTAAACATACCCAGGTAAACTTGTGGATAAAGTCATCAGGACCTGAACTTATGTGTGTATGTGGTTGGGGAGGGAAGAAGGGGGGGAAGATTGTTTTTTGTTTGTTTTTTTAATAATTCAATCTTTTCTTACAAGTATTCAAAATTTCTATTTCTTGGGGATGCCTGGGTGGCTCAGTCGGTTAAGTGGCCAACTTCAGCTCAGGTCAGGATCTCACAGTTCATGGGTTTGAGCCCTGCATCAGGCTCTGTGCTGACAGTTCAGAGACTGAAGCCCGCTTCTGATTCTGTGTCTTCCTCTCTCTGTAACTCTCCCCTGCTCACACTTTGTGTGTGTCTCTCTTTCTCAAAAATAAATAAATATTTAAAAAATTAAAATTTCTATTTCTTCTTGAGTCAGGTTCAATAACATTTTGGTTTCTAAGGTTTTTTTCGATCTCTTCTAGGTTTTCCAGTCTGTTTTTACATAATTGTTCATAGTATTCCATTATTGTCCTATATATTGCTGTAAGATCAGTAGTGATGTATCTCCTTACATTCTGAATTGTAGTTATTGTAGCCTTCTATCTGTTTTTGCTCAGTATAGCTAAATACTATCAAATCTGTTAATCTTTTAATGAACCTTTTGGTTTCCTTGATTTTTCTCTATCATTCTGCTAATATCTATTTCACTTATTTATTCTCTAATTGTTATTATTTATCTCTTCTACTTGATTTTGGCTTAGTTTGTTATTTTCCTAGTATCTTATGGTAAAAAGTAAGTTTGTTCATTTGAGATCCTTCTTTCTTCCTTTCTTTATATATATGTATATGTATATATATAGGCATTTATAGCATAGATTTCACTCTACATTTTTCTTTAGCTGCACCCCATACGTTTTGTGCTTTTGCTTTCATTTGTTTCAAGTTTTTCTTACTTCTCTTGTGATTTGTTTTTGAGTCATTGTTTTTTCTAAGCATGTGTTGTTTAATTTCCACTAATTTATAACTTTACCAATTTTATTAACTTTTATTTTTACTGCAATATCTTTGTATAAAACACTTGTATGATCTCAGTATTTTTAGATGTATTTAGTCTTGTTTATTTTCTAACATATGATCTTTTCTGGAGTATGTTTCTTCTGTACTTGAGATTAAATATTCTACTATCAGTGTTGATTCTTCAACTGATGTCTGTTAGATCTGAAAGGCGTATAGTGTTCTGCCATCTCTTTTTTTTTTTTTGATCTTCTACCAATATCTATCCTATGTTAACACTGAGGTATTGGGGCACTTGGGTGACTCAGTCTGTTGAGAGTCTGACTTCAGCTCAGGTCATAACCTCACAATTCATGGGTTCCAACCCGCTCTGGGCTCTGTGCTGACAGCTCAGAGCCGGGAGTCTGCTCCATATTCATTGTGTCCCTCCCCCACTCACACTATAAATAAACATCAATAAAATATAAATTTAAAAAATAAACATATATATAAATAAATATACATTAACAAGAATTTTTTAAAAACACAGAGGGATTGAATTCTCCAACTATTTTTATTTACTTTTTAAATATTTTTAAATGGTATTTATTTATTTTTGAGAGACAGAGACAGTGCAAACAGGGGAGGGTCAGAGAGAGAGGGAGATGCAGAATCTGAAGCAGGCTCCAGGCTCTGAGCTAGCTGTCAGCACAGAACCCGATGTGGGGCTTGAACTCACGAACCTCGAGATCATGACCCGAGCTGAAGCCAGATGCTTAACCAACTGAGCCACCCAGGAGCCCCTCCAACTATTTTTAAATGGACATTTTATTTTTTAAATGTTTTATTTATTTATTTATTGTTTTTATTTTATTTTATTTTTAATGTTTATTTATTTTTGAGAGAGAGAGAGACAGAGCACAAGCAGGGGAGGGGCATTTCTGTGGTAAGCAATGCAAACCACCATGTTAAATGAAAGACTCCTGAAGGAGCTGAGCTGAGCTAACAACTAGACCTACCTGTTGGTACAAACCTGGGAAATGCAGTGCCAAGATCCAGGAGTCTTATCCTTTCCTAATAGGACAAGCTTGTCATGCCACCTCAGTTTTCTGTGGCTAATGAAAACAATGCCTATCTCCATTATCACCTCACCCTTTTGATTCTAAGACACTTCAAGGTTTATAAAACTCTCAGCTACTGTGATCCTTATCGTATTCCTATTATGAGGGGCAGAGATCAGATACTTTTCAATCTCCACTTATAGGGAAGAAAACTGAAGCTAAGGATCTTGTCCCAAATCATTAGTCAAAGTAAGTGAAAGAGCTGAGCCTAGAACTTAGGTTTCTGGTCAGTGGTCCCATTTCTTTTACTGTTTCTTTTGAATTCGAAGCAAAATGCCTTTCCTTGCTAATTCCTTCGGGTACATGGCTATTCACATTTTCAAGTGGTGTAGCATCAGCTCTGTAAGTAGCTTTTGCTCTCTCCATCATCTCTTTAGTCAATGCACACAGTGATTGTTATATATAGTCTTTACTATTGAAGTTTTGAAGGAGTGGAAGTTATATCTGATTCTCAGAAGGGCATCTAGATAAAGACATATCATTTCTATCCAGAAACCTGCAAGTTTCTTCGTCAAATTTCTCATTTATGTGAGGTCAACTCCTCTGTCCTTCAAGATTGAGGTTAGATGTCAGACTCTCGAGAAACTTGTTTTGGACTCCTCAGACTAGGATAGATTCTTCTTTCCTTGGCTTCCACAGCTTCTCATACTTTTCTCTAGGAAAACAGTAATAATATCATTCTCTGTTGTCACTCCTTGTAATATTGTATTGATTCCTTCCCTTTACTGATCTGAGTTTGCTGCAAGCGTAGGATGTCTGGAAAAGCTAAGAATGACTTATTTTTCCCAGCCATATTTCTGTGCCTCACACAATGCTTGACACATGATAGGCTCCCATAAGCCTTTTCCAAATGACTGACATTGACCTTCTCCCCAGCCATCTAGCTCTCAGTTCAATAGTCACCCCACTGTGAAAACAGAGACTTCCAGGGGAAATGCATTGTGGACAAAATATTTTGGACAAAATGTTGACCAAGGTTTGATGATGATGAAGCTTTTAATGGAACTCCAGATCTCTCCATGGTCTGCAAGATTGCAAGTTATTGGTTATCAAGCCACTGAGCTGGTGCAGGAGAGAAAATGGAACATCATTTATGTATATATATATACCCACTGTCTTCCTGATGTTCAGTAGTTTCACTTGGATAGGCAATTTTCAATTGGTTTTGTGGCTTTGGTTAATTACTAGAATTCTGAAATGGTTGATTTTTGTTCTGCCTGCAGTTTTGTTGTTTTAGAGAGAAAGCGAGTTCAGCAAGGCCCTCACTCTGCCATTTTGGAAGAGTAGGGGCTGGGTTTGGAATGGAATGAATTGAACCTTGTTACCAGCCACAGAAAAGGATGTTGGCTAATTAGCGATGCAAAAATAGGAGATAAGTCATTTAAATACTTAATGAAACAAATGATTTCAATCACCCTGTAAATACTTACAGGCAAACAAGTATAGCAAACTTCTTCATCAATTTAAAATAATTTTATGGATTTTTGTTGTACTTGGTGGTAGTGAAAGTGATGTCACGCGTGTGGGTGTATTGTGGGTGTTTGGGGTGTTTATTTTAACTTGAGAAGGCTTTATGGAGGGTAAGATCAACATTTCAGAACTGAAAAGCAATAATCTGGGTGTTTCCTCCAGTTAATATAAATTATTTAGGAGTCTCTGTAAACACAGTGTGACTGAATGGGAATATCTGCTTTGGGGGATCAGTGTGCCTCACTCGTTCCCAAACACTGCATAGCTGGGTACTTTAGATTGCTTGGTTAATCCATTATAGACTCTTCAAAAGGGGAGTCTGTGAAGCGTCTTCCAATAATTTCACTGATTTTTTTCACTAATGGTAATCAGAAGGGCATAATTTTGGCTTTGCTCATCTTAAATTCTGTAATACTAGTTTATATATGTACTACATTAGTCTTTCTATCACTTTCCTGATAACAAAGCAAAAATAGTGCTCTAGTCAATCCTCCAATGTGTTAGGCAACTAAAATTTATTGACTGACTAACCCCCTTACTTTATTGAGTGAATAATCATTTTATCTATATGGTGCCATTGGGGAGGTAGTAAATTGTGAAATGCCACCTTGGACAACTCATTTTCTTTCTCTGCATAAGGATTGGGGATCCTCCTAGCCAGATTGTACTGAAGAACGTCATGTTTCCAAAGGATAAACTTTATCTTCCGTGAAACAGACCATTTGCAAAATTAATAGGTAAATTAGCAAAGTGTAACAGCCCATTAGACCCACTGTCATAGTTTAGAATCTGGGCTGGGGAAAGGAAGCAAAAGCTAACTGTGTAAACAGAAGTTCCCTGAAACGACAGGAACTGTCTGTCTATGCGGAGAGCTGTGGCCACTCAAATGGAGCCCACAAACTGCTATTAACATGTGGCCCCCTCAGTGCTTCACTACACATGCGCCAGGGGCAAGCTGTTGGGCTTTAAGACCGTAGCTAGCAATCTTCACTTACGTGTGCTAAAAGCATTATATTGTGGTAAAAGTGCTTGCGCCTACTCTACTAACCAGTTCTTCATTTTTTCCCAAAATATATCTATTGAGGACTTTGCAGTGTTGAAATTTGAATAGCCCTTACTACATATCAAGGCCTGCATATGGCCACTCTTGTCTACTTAGTGAGTTCGCTGTCTTATGCAGACTTGAAACTACTGCCCTCCAGACTGAAAGACAATACCAGCTAAAATCATGAACTTTGCAATCAAATAGACTGCTGTGTGACCTTGAGAACTTTTTTGGCCCCTTTTTAAGGCCTACTTTCATTAGATGTAAGGTGAGGATAATATCACTTTGTGGGGTGGTTTTAATTGTAGTAATTAAATAAAAAGGCCTGTGCCAATAATAACCATAGACAACTCTTACTGAATCCTTAGTACATGACAAGCAGTATGTTAAGAGCTTATCATAGAAGTCTCGCAATGAACCTATAAGGTGGGAACTAATATACGCACACCTTACATTTGAAGAAACTAAGGTTGGAGACCTCAAATGACTGGCCCAAGGTCACTCAGCAAGTGAGTGATGGAGGTGGACTTGGACTGTACAATGTATGGCCCCACGGCCTTGATCAGCCTGGACTGTTAATCATCAGACATGATTGTGTTTGTCAGTAGGAGCTCCCAGCCAATGCCAAGTTCCCTCCTTTGCTCTCCTTCTCACTTCCACCTCTCATATCTGCCACAGAGATTAAAACTTGATCTGAGTACTTTGCTAGCTAACCTCTCAAGTACATGATCTTCAAATTGGTTAATAAAGCCTCTTGATCTTCAAAATGTAAATTTCTTGAGTGCTGAGGTGCCCCTGAAGGAAAATCCCCCTGGATGCTTTTTTTAATTCCAACCTGCTAAAGTGCAAGGGGTTCATTTCCCTTTTGCCTTTCCTATAAATTAAAGAAGACACATTATTTCCATTTTTCTGTCTCAGATCTTGTCTTGCTCACTCTTTTGGAGGCTGTGCAGAATAAATACTGTTGAGTGGCTCGTTTCTGCTTACACTTTACTTCTTAGTACCCACATAGATCATCTCAATCACCAATCGGAATATTTGTGTCAAAGGCTAAGGCAGCTGATAAAATTTTTTGCTTGTAGGTTATGAGTCTGAGTATCCCAGCATCTCTGCATTGAAAGAAAAATAGTTACATTTGGTGTTTGTGATGACTTGAGGTAGTGAAAATATTTTTACTGCCAACAAAAGCAGTTTTATGATATGCAATCCTGAATCACTAAAATCTGGATTTTCAGTAGAGCAAATTGCACTGCTTACGACAGAGGTTTTTTAAAACGAGTGCTATTTATTATCTAGGCATTCTTCATTGGCAAGTTTGTTGGTATGGTTAATGCCTTTAAAGTCGAGAGACACTCAACACCTAAAATATATGTCTGTGTGTGGGGGAGGGGATATGTGTGGGTGCGTGTGTGTGATTGACTATTCCTGTGACAAAGAGGGAATGACAAATAAGTGAAAATACTGAAATTTTAAGTAATATAAGGTTCAGAAACTTCAGGTTGTAATTTCTTTAAGAGTTGTCATTTTTGCTATTGTTTCATTGTATTGTTCTTTATGTCTTATTCTGCAGTGAACTTTTCACAGATTTAAGTCATCTCCACAATTACATTATGAAGCTCCCACAATTTTTTTGAAGCAATATGATATAGTGGGAAATTCAATCTGAGATTTAGATCTTAATCCATCTAGTTCCAAAGTTTATGGTCACATTACCTTAGACAGAAATCAGTGGATATTGTCTTGATTTTGAACAGAGACCATGGTGTGTGAGATGGTTGTGGAGGACAGATTCAATCTATTCTTTTATTTATTAATGGGTTAACTTGCATACAGCAATAAGCTACGTATTAGAAGTCTGGGAGAGGTACACAGATACTCAACATCTAGAATTCAATTCCTTTAAGAAACTTAACAAATATTTTAGTAAAGTAGGGTGGAAAAGGAGGCATGAACTCAAGAAATATTTGAAGGACAACATGACAGTCATGTGAACTCATATGAAGGCTAGAAGCAAACTAGTCTTGTGCAAGTTTTTAGAACAATTGACTGAAGTGGTAGAACACTTCATGGAAGACTGTGATATATGGATGTGTTAAAAATTCTCCAGACAGGACTCATCTGCAGAGGGAGAGGACTTGAGACAACATGGCAATAGAAGGAGGGAAGAGAGAGAGAGGGAGAGATCCAGCTTACTCAGTTCCAGACAAGCTCAGCCTTTCCAGCTTGGAAATGCCAGTCATGGAAGTAAAGTCAACACTCCCTTCCAACATGGTAGCCATGCTGATGAAGTCATCTTGAACACTCCAACTTTAGATGACATCTCATCACAAGTATGAGAAACTCTAAGTAAGACTAGAAAGAATTGTCTACCTGAGACCTAGATGATACACAGAATTATGAAAAATAATTTAAAGCCACAAAATGTTAGGATAGCTGATTATGCAGCAATGGATAAGTGAAACAGTGCAGTTTGAAGGTTGAATAATTTGAGTAAATAGATGGGAACTACAAGCAGCAAACGTTATGAGAAATGGCTTAGTATTTATTGATTTTTTACTCTTTCTTTATGGAATTAGTTAAGATTCTAAATAAGTTCTCTAATTCAGCACTGTCCAATAGAACTTACTGCTGTAGTGGAAGTGTTCTCTAGATAGCTTCTCCTATACAGTGGCCACTTGCTACATGTGGCTACAGAGGCCTTGCAGTGTAGTGATTGTGAATGAGAAATGGAAATTTTCATTTTAATTAACTTAACTTTAAATTTAAATGCCTGCATGCAGCTCCAATATTGGATAATAGAGCTCTAAAGCTTTGAAAATGGATACATTTGATGGGTAGATCATGTTAATCCCTGGCTTTTGCAGTCAGTAGCTGGGTTGGTGGGACAGGAATTAGCCAACTTGGTGGCTGTGTTCCTTCTGGGTTTGGCATCTGACCCGCTAGCTGGAGGACTAGGACCGGGGCAATATGTTGGTATAATTTCTACTAAAGGCTTGACACCAGTATATCTCAAGTTGTGATACCAAAGATCGGGCTGCTCATTAACAACGGCCCACTCCAACTGTTCTGTGTGCTGCTGATCTTAAGCACTGCATTTATGAAGGTCCCTGGCTGACAAGAACTACAGGTGCAGTTCCTGAATGCACCTTTTCTTTTAATGGTCAATTTACCTAGATGTCTGTGGGGGGTAAAACTGAGGGCCTTAAACGGTTATTAAGCCTTTTATTCGATATATTTAACATTCTTCAGACCTTTGAATTTTTCTTTTTTTTTCTTTCCCTCTTTCATTTTTTTAAATGGTTATTAAGCATTTCATTACTTATGTTTTTAACATTCTTTAGACCTTTGAATTTTTCTTTCTTTCTTTTGTTTTCTTTCTTTCAATTTTTGTCTGAAATGCATTGCTCTGGAAGTTTTAAGGTTCATGGGTTTCCTTTTCAACCAGAATTACATTTTTCTTAAGTTCCTCCCTTGAGTGCTTAGAGAATATTGATGTGAAAGGTGGTTGGTAATCATAGGAAGCAATTTCTATATTCAAAAAGGCTGGAACTTCCTGTGCATGGAAACTACAGAGAAACCCATAAGTGGCAGACAGGAAGATCTGACTGAATTACAAAACGTCTGTCATGAAAAATAGCTATTTTTCTTTAGAGCCAGTATTGTCTTCTGCAAATCTACTTGTGGTTTTGGTGAGTGCAGAGAAACATTTGTAATTATTAGCAGCCATGTCTATACAATTAGAGAATTGAAATGTTAAAGGAAATACTATGGCACCTTATGGGTTAGACATTACTTGTTAAAATATTTATTTAGAAATTGAGGCATTTGTTCAAATACATTTCACTAGCACTAATTCTGAGCTATTGGGGCCAAAATACATGAAACTGTATATTCATGACAACGGTGCTGGGTCTCCAGTGTCACATGCTCTCCACACCTTCATTTTTTTCTTGTTTATATTGGAGGAAACATTGCTATGTCAAAGATACTCCTTGCTGAATTCTATGACTCCCTACCCCAAATCCTGTTCTATTAGCAATAATCTCTGTAATGTTTGCAACAACAGCAATGACAATACCGACAAAATCTCAAATTGGTCTTTGTTCGGTTGAAATGAAATCATGATTAAGACTTTGGTGATGATAATTTTGGAACTGGTGGTCTATAAATATATACATACATATAAAGCAAGCAGAGTCCTAAAAATATCTGGTAAGGGGTGGGGAGCCTGACGTGGGTTAAGCAGTCATGTGGTACGGTGTGGATGGAGTTCTGAGCAGGGTGGATGTGAGAGGAGAGATGAGGAGAGGAAACAGGTTAGGAGCCTGGTGCTGCTGTCTTAGGGATACTGAGACCCAGCCTGGGGCACTGTCAGTAGCTGAGATACAGAAAGGGGCAAATTTCAGGAAAAGTCTGTCAGCCTTGATGACTGTAAGAAAATGGAGAAGGCAGGGACATGAGGCAGACAGAATGGTCTGGGGTTTGAGAATAGCTTGTAGAATTTTGGCTTCGTGATAGAGATAAATGATAATACAGTTCATTCAGAGAGGGGGGAGACTCCCTGTGTGACTGGAAATGCACTGAGTTCATATGGAGACAGAGTTACCCAGGAAGTGTTACATCTTGGGATGTGGGGAGGAATTAAAAAGCAAAAGTATGAAATATAACACCGGATGGACCTGTTAAGCAATAATGTATTGCCAAACTGATGAAAGATCATTAGACTTAAATAATGGTCCACATCTGAAAGTTAATTATTATGGGGTGGGAGTATGGGTGCCTCATGCACACAAGGTCAATTATCTTACACCCATCTAAAATGTATTATGAATAATTCACAGGTAAAAGTTGTTGTAAAACATATTAAAAATAAAAGGTGGGAAAAACATTGAAATCAGTGGTAATATATTTTGATAATAGCACGTAGATAATTATACGTGGGTAATGTTCCTACTTAGGACATAAAGAATTATTCATTAGAATGAAGATGTTCAACCCTGGCCACGATCTTGCTCCTGGGAACTGTAATATTATTGTTCTTAACACCATCACTACTTTCATTTTCCATTTTACCCCACCCAGCACAGTGACTGTTTATCAAGCATTTACTCTTTGCCTGGCTTAATGGGAACTCCCAGAAATATAATGGTAAGTAAAATAAGAGCTGTGCTTTTCAGGAGTTCAGTCTAATGGAGGAGATACATCAGTAAACAAATCATTTTAAACAAAATAATCATTGTTGGGATGGAGATAGAGAGGCCTGGCCCTGGAAATGGATTCCTGAGTAAGACTAGAGCCAAGCAAGTCTTGAAAGACTAGTGGGAATTAGCACAGCTAAGCTGAACACAGCTGATGCTGTGTCTGGATAGCGAGGCTGAGTCAACAGCATGAGCTCCGCAGTAGGAAACAGCACGGTGCCTAGACGTGTGTGTGTGTGTGTGTGTGTGTGTGTGTGTGTGTGTGTGTGTGTGTGTAGTGTTTATTTGACTGGGGAAGGGCGGTGGGACCAGGGACCAGAGGTAGCTGGTTCTCTCTAGAGTACAGGTCCAAAGGTATTCAGTTTCAATGTCTAATCTCCATGATGGTTTTATTCTCATTTCAACCGGTTTTGTTCTGAGCACGGAACCAGAAGTCCCTATACAAAGCAAAACTAACCTTACTGTGTCTTTTCGCTTCCATTCGGTCTGCTTGTGCCCAGTGTAGGAGGATAAATCCTCACATCTGTGGGGAATGAAGAATGAACATGGCAGAACATGCTAGAAGGGGAATTTCTCCTGTCCTCCTGTCCCTCTCCTTCTTAATAGTCTTCCTTTTTGAAAAAATTATCTATATGAAGGAATACACATTGCTTCTATAACTTGGGAAAATTAATGTGTGTGCTAAGACGTAAGAGGCTTTTAAAACATGTTTAAAAATGTGGGGTGCCTGGGTG
Organism: Suricata suricatta; assembly: GCF_006229205.1. NCBI lineage: Eukaryota > Metazoa > Chordata > Mammalia > Carnivora > Herpestidae > Suricata > Suricata suricatta. The sequence continues at coordinate 102,943,334 of NC_043702.1, forward strand.
GCTCAGCGTGTTAAACATACAGCTCTTGATTTCAGCTCAGGTCATGATTCCAAGTTTCCTGGGTTCAAGCCCTGTGCCATGCTGACAGCACAGAGCCTGCTTTGGATTATCTCTTTCTTTCTCTCTGCCCCTTCCCCACTCATGGGCTCACTCTCTCGTGCGTGCACGCTCTCTCTCTCTCTCTCTCTCTCTCTCTCTCTCTCTCAAAATAATAAACTCTTGAAAATGTATAAAAACCTTGTATTCAACACTCATATGAATTCTTGCTTGGAGTTAGAAAAAACACACACAGCAGTATCTACCGGTTTAGAATTATCAAGTGTCCATATAGGCTTCCCTATTGATGTTAAAAATGTTTTAATTCTTGAAGGTCAAATTAATTCTTTGGGTTTGTTCAGAATGAAGTTTTCTTCCAGCAATATTACCACAAGGCGACATGCTTTGTGTTTGTTATTTCTTCACACACTCTTCTTCACACATTGTTCTTCCTCTGCACCGAAGTCTCCCAAAGCAGATTTTCCCCTCACTGAGCAGCATAAATAAACAAAAGTGTTGAAATGTGTTTTGTTTCCCGAGTGGTCATCAGTTCTTGTCTGCCGTACTTTAATTGCCTTCAAACAGATATCTGTTTCCTGTTTCCTGTTTCACCAATTTCTGTTGTACACCATTGCTTAAAATTCTAACCATTCTGAAAGCCTGCCTCAGATCACGTTTGCCTACAGACTGAACACGGGGTACCTCTGCATGTCATTCAAGGCCTCTGTGACTGTTCCAGGCTGCACCCCCCAGCCTCTTCCCTATCATTGGTGAGCAAGTCCCCCTGGGCTGCCAAGCCCTCCATCCCCCTCCCATTTCCACATGGTTCTTTCTTACTAGGACACCCAACACCTGGTCCATCATGTCAACGTCTCCTTATTCGTTCAGATTTTATTTTAATGCTATCTCTTCCTCAAAGCCTTCCTTAACATCTCCAGGCTGAATTGCACCTCAGGGTGCCCCCATGGTTCTTGGACCAGTCACTTTTCTAGTCTAGGATAACTTATGTTGCTGAAATTGTTTGCTTTCAGCAACTTCTTTCTCGTATCGTGTGAACTTGAAAAGGGAGCTGTGTCTGTCTGTATTTGTGACTCTAGCATTCTAGTGCAATGACTGGCGCTTACTGAAAACGGAGTCAATATTTCGGTCCTGCTTTCCTTCCATACTCCAGGAACTTCTGTGATACAGTACCTTTGCGCACACCGTTATCTTAGGCTACATTATGTGATAAATGTGCCATGTCCTGCGATCATTTGTTTGTAAACGTGGCTGCAGATAACCCCTTTCGTTCCTGCATGTGCTCTTCTCACAAGAAGATAGAATCTATTTCCCTTCCCCATGAGTCCAGGCTGCCTTGTTGCCATGCCTTGCTTTGACTAAGTAATTAGCTCTGTGCCAGCTTTCTGTCTAGGCATCAAGAGGCCTACCAGTTTTTACTTTTGTGCTTCTGGAAATCTATCTAATTTCCACTTATGGAAGTTTGACCTGGCCTGTTGGGTGAAAGAGATCATATGGAAAACGAAAGGAACAGAAAGTCCCCAGCTGTTCCAACCACTCCAGTCAAGCCTTCAGACATTAGTGACGCTCTCTGGCATGTTCCAGCCCAAGCTAAGTTCCCCAATTAATGTGGTCACAACCAGTATCACAGGCAAAGAATAACAGCCCAGAAAAGTAATAAATTTTTGTTTACTACAAAGAGTCAATAAACTGTAGCCCATTTGGCCCACTGCTTGTTTTCTTTTAATAAAGATTTATTGGAACCCGTTTTTGTTTCTATGTTGACTATTGCTGCTTTTGCTATCAGGACAGAGCTCAGAGGTTGTGACTGAGACCAACCTATGGTTTTCAAAGTCTAAAATATATATTATCTTGCCCTTTAGAAGAAAATATGTGGATACTATATATATGCATACATATGTGTGTGTATATATGTATATATACATATGTATATATATATATATAATTTTAGCATCTAAAAACAAATATTTATTGGATTCCAAGTTTCTGAGAGTTCTGAATTAGGCATGGCTCTACTGGGTGATTCTAGTTCAGGGTTTCTCGTGCTGTTGGGAACAAATATCAGCCATGGTGGCATCATCTGAAGGCTTAACTGACACTAGACGAGATCCCTCTTTTAAGGCACTAAAAGCAAAAATATAATAAATAATAAATATATATATAAATGCATTTTTCTTCTTCTTATAATGAAAAACATTTTTTTTGCTGTGCTTGGATCTGATGTCATTCCCTATTCAAAATAAAAATCCAAGGAATATATCCCCGCTCCCACAGTTTAACAGTGATTACCTTTTGGCATAGTTTGCTAAGAAGTAACAGATCACCAGAATGAAGGCTGTCAGATATCACCTGATCTCTGGAAAGAGAAGGGGTAAAAAATATGTCATAGGTGATAATGCATTAGAAGGAAGACTGTGATGTACAATTATTGATGAGAGTCCAGTACATGAGACTTGGTACAAAGAAAAATCAATACCTTTTTTGTTTCTAATTCTTTTCTTTTTCCCTTCCTTGGCAATGTTGGAGAAGAAAATATTAACACAGAATGAGGAAATTAAGTAAATATATTTCCCAATTATGTGAAAGTGAGGGAATTTAAGTTGCTTAAAGTATGGTTTTCTGATCTTGCCAAATGGAATTCAATAATTAACTATTCAGTAAGCTCTACTGGCCCCTAGGGAATGTCCTGGGTAATGAATAGGCCCTTTCTTGGTTTGGCTTCTTTTACTAGCTCTCAGCCTTTCCCTTGTGATTCCCCAAAGGGGTAATCCATCTGTTCTTTTGAAATCAGATAGATATTTTTTTCCATGACACATGAGTCTTTTCTGGTGAATCATGAAATTCTTCACAGGGAGATCTAGAGTATGGAAAGAAGGCAGTATGCTAGTGGCAAGAGCATGAGTTTGGGAGTTGTATAGCTCCAAGTTCAAATCCTGGCTTCACCAGTGTCTTGCTGCGTAGACCTGGATAACATGTTTGAACTTTTCTGTGAATGAATTTCTATAAAGTACAGACTAAAGATGAAACATAGTTGGCACATAATCTATGCATTGTGTTCTTTTTATAATGAAAATGTATTTTTTATGTTCACTGATGATCTCATTCAGTGTTCAGAATAAAAATCCCAGGAATATTGCTGATTCCCAGAACACGTTAATGGTGATAACCATTTGTTGAGAACATAATGCCAAGACATTGTGCCAAGCTCTGAAATTGCAAAGATGAGTAAGTGATAAAAGTCTCTCTAATATGAGGAATCAGGATTTAACTGTCACATCTACTGGGATATAGGAGTAGACTATACTTTATTCAGTGTTTTCTGAAATCAGACTGTAAACAACTGACATCCATCAAGTGTTGACTGAGTGCCTAATTTTAAGCACTTTATATCCATTAGTTTATTCTGAGTTTCCTAAGGAGCCCATGATTGTGACAGAAGTATGCCAAGGTGGGTTATGCTTCTGCTACTGTGAATCATGTCCCTACTGTCATATCAATGGCTTAGGGCAGTCTGTTTTCAATAGAATGAGACCATTTTTTTCTTCTAGATATTTTTAAAGATTTGAATCCAACATATTTTAAATGATGTTACATGGCAAACAAAACAAAACAAACACAAGAAGACAAAGCCCAGAAATGTAACAACTGTGTTTCATTTCAACTGGTTCTAACCAGTTGTGGCTGATAAAGGACTGGATTTTTACTCGATCTAGCTGAAGATACTTGCCTGACCCATGAGCAAATGGAATTTTTTTATAATTACCTGTGTACAAACTTACTTGCTCTTTCTGTTATGTCTGATCACTGGTTTCATAGCTGAGATGGTACACTCTATAACCTCCGCTTTTGTGCCTTCCAGAAACCCTGACTTTCCCCTCTTTAGTGAACTACTCAGTGAATTTGTTCCCAAAAGAGTATTCCCTAGCCTAACAAAAAGAGTTAGCACTCTACGTTTTCAAACACTTTTATTTGTGTAGTTTAGTAGTTTCTGTTCAAGTCTTTGATGAGACTTTAGATGAATAAGTAATTTGTCTGAAGACATTAGCTTGTTAGTAGCAAGGCTGAGATTTGAACCCAAGCAGTCTGGCTCTTGAAGCACACTTCTGGTACCTCACTATGGTTGTCTACATGTGGTCAAACATTAAACACCATTTTCTATAGGAAAATGCCAAGCACTTGACTACAGTTTGGAATAATTTGTTAATTATATGGTTTGACTTATTTACCATAATGCATATAAAGAACACATAGGTACTTTCCTTGTTGTTGTCCATGGTAAGCATTTAACACCAAGCTCTCCAAAACAATGCATATGTATATATGTATTATGTGTATATGTAACTTTGTCATAAATTTACTTATATATAAAGGTTGCCTAGCATAAAATTTATAAATAATAATAAAATTACATATTACTCTTATTATAAATTCTATGTAGACATCTGATTCTCACAAAATGTCTTTGTTGCTTTTTGCCAGATTCTGGTATTTATGACCAACCTATGGCTACAGTTGATGAAAGAGATCCAAACTGAATATTGTCAATATTTTCGTATATATTAGTGAGTAAGACAAAAGTGAAACAATAAAGGCAAATGTTGAAACCTCCCTTGTTAATGATGTGGGCAACTTCTCTGGTGAATCAGGTAATAGTTTTCAAATACTCACAGAATATTTCCTCAAAATTTTGTGTCATTAAATGTCATGGATGCAACATAACATACCTTTAAGTTTAATCTGTATTATTGTGTCCACTCCAACAGTTTTTGAAGTCTAGGCAATCAATTACACAATAAATGAAGCCCTGATTTATAGAGATTGTCAATTTCTGTGGTGTGAACATGCTCACCTTGACTGATTTCATGCTACCAACCTGGCGTCACTGGAATCAAGCTCTGATTGATAGTAGTTGTCAGTTTCTGTGGTGTGAACACGCTCAACATAGCTGATTTTATGCTACCAACATGCCATCACTGAAAGTGGAGATGGGAAGACTTGCCCAGCAGTGCATCATTCTCTGGTTTCAGTTACAGTAGACAAAAATAGCCCTGAAGAGCATAGATAGTTGTAAAGTGCAAGGAAACAATTGAAAAAATAAGTAACCTTGTTATCTCTTTGTTTTAAATTTAATTATTAACTATAAGGTTATATACTTTATTTTCCAATAATGAGTAAGTTTCACAGCCAGCTCATAACATTTCTGAATATTTGCTGATGCACTCTCCTGAGTCAGCATAGGCTGACTGCGCAACACCTCTGGGTATACCTGAAGAATTTGGACACAGGAAAAATACAGTCTTGACTGTGATTTAGACTTTAGAATATGCATTTTCAAATCTAAAAGATGCCAAGTATTTCCTAAGCCAAGTAGGGTATAAGGAATATTTAAAGAAAGAATGTGTTAATCATAAGTGAGTTGGTCAGCCTTAGAGCCAGAAATTCACATTAGGTCCAGATAGAGGAAGCCATCTAGGCTGGCTGATATATATTTTATGTCATTTATATCATTTATAATATATAGTATATCATTGATATCATCATAATATATGTGTGTATATATACACACATATATACATATATATATATGTATATGTATATATATAATTAATACAATGCTGATGCTAACGTCCCCACCATAGGGCTGTCCTTTGAGAAAGGATGGATGGAAGGTCACATTCTCAACTGTTTTCTAAGTAAACATTTCAGCGGAGTGAAGAATAGCATTGCAGGGGAGTGGAGAATATTCAGTACTCTTGGAAGTTCTTTGTATATGCTTTTGTTTTTATTCAAGCAAATCTCCTAGGTAAAAAATATTGCTCCCATTCTTAAGGTAATGAATATGGGGTTGAAGAAAAGTAAAGTAATGTGTTCAAAATTACTGATCTGTTAAGAAGTAGTCAGAATGTGAACCAGAGAAAGACTCCAAAGCCTTCATTCTTTTATCCTGAAGATCTAGAGTAAAACAACAGAAAAGTTACTTATTTCTGGTGGTAAATGCATTTCTTGGTACCACTAGGGCCTTTCTCTCAGGAAAAAGTAGTCTTTAAATGACCAGCATGATTCCTATTAAAAGTGAGGAGGGGCATCTGGGTGACACAGTGGGTTAAGCTTGTGACTCTTGATCTCTGTTCAGCTCATGATCTCACAGTTCCTGAGTTTGAGACCCACACTGGGCTGTGTGCTGATGTGGATACTGCTTGGGACTCTGTCTCTGTTTCTCTCTGCCCTTCCCCAGCTTGTGTGTGCTTTCTCTCTCTCAAAAAATAAGTACATAAGTAAATAAACAATAAACAATAATAAAGTCAGGAGATGTTATTAGTAGATAGTTTGTGGTGTGGGGGAGTATTTGCTTTTGAGGTTGTGGTTGAGGAAAAAAGCTCTCAAAGTTTCCTTGTGCCTTTGTTCAAAAACAGTGGTTCTTTTGAAAATAAATCAGAGAAGCAGGAGATTGTTATGGCTTAATACCCCCTATCTTGTCTCATCCTCTTGCAACTAGAGTTGCAATTCAAATTTTAAAATGCTGGAATCTTTTCTATGCTCAAGAAATAACCCCTTTGACTTCCCATCCGATCCTAAGTGCACTTATTTTATTTTACTTTTTCCTTCCTCCTCTCTGTAGAATGTGGTCTTTAAATGACCAGCAAAAAGCTAATTCCTTCCTCTCAACCATCTCTGCTAACTGCTCCCAAGGTACTCTGTCCTCATCTAAATCATTGAGTTGTATATTCCTGAAGGGGAGCAAAGAGGTTGAATTCATTTAAAAATTCCCCAAAATATTTCCTTCACCCATAAATCAATGAGCTCATGAAGACAACCATAGCTCAGGCTTACTTGCTAACTTATGAAGTATCCTAAATGAATGAGTGACATTGTTCAATTCTTTTTTTTAAGTTTTTAATTAAGTTCCAGTTAGTTAACCTACAGTGTAATATTAGTTTCATATGCACAGTATAGTGATTTAACACTTCCATCTGGCTCTCATCACAACAAGCACACTCCTTAATCCCCATCACCTATTTGACCCATCCCCAACCCACCTCCTCTCTGGTCATCATCAGTTTGTTCTCTCTATAGCCAAAAGTTTGTTTCTTGGTTTCCTTTCTCTTTTTTTCCCTAAAATCAATTTTTATTGTTTCTAAAATTCCACATATGAGTGAAATTGTATGGTATTTTTCTTCTCTCATTTATGTTGCTTAGCATAAGACTCTTTCACTCCATCCACATTGTTGCAAATGTCAATATTTCATTCTTTTTAAGGCTTTGTAATATTCCATTGTGTATATATACCATATCTTCTTTACCCATTCATCAGTTGATGGACACTTAGGCTGTTTCCATAATTTGGCCGTTGTTGATAATGCTGATATGAACATTCTTCAGTTCTTAAACCTGCCCCCATTCTGACAGCATCACATCAGTACACACACACATATACATGCACAAATTCATACTCGCAATTGCATTTTTTTAAATTTCCAGATTAAGATTTACTTCAACAAAATGTTACTTGGTACAGTTAATTCATCACTTATGAACTGAGTCTTTTCTCTCAGAAATTCTTGGCATTTTAGAACTTTATGAAAAAGTAAATTTTGTTCCTTTTAACCATCTTATATCATGAGGAAATTCCCAGAATGGCTAATGAATTTAAACCACAGTCATGCAACTACTCCATGGTGGTCTGTTTATACATCTCCAATACACCAATTTTTTAAAGACTATTTTTTAGAACAGCTTTAGGTTCACAGCAAAATTGGGAAGAGGGTACAAAAATTCCCCATATACCTCTTGCCTCAACACATGCATACCTTCCTTTATTCTGAATATCCCCTGCCACAGTGGAACATATTTTTACAATTGAGGAGCCTACATTGACACATGATAATTAGTCAAAGTCCAAATTATAAATTAAGGAGTTATTAATTCTATAGATTTGGACAAATGTATAATAATGACATGGATCCTTCATTATAGTGTCATTCAGAATATTTTTACTGCTCCATCTGTCCATCCCTCCCCAGCCTCCAAACCCTGACAACCACTGGTTTTTTTAAGATCAATATAGTTTTGTCTTTTACAGAATGTCATATAATTGGAATCATATAGTATGTAGTCTTTCCATTTTGGCTTCTTTCACTTACTAATATATACTTGAGGTTCCTCCATGTTTTTATTCACAGCTTGATAGCACATTTCTTTTTAGTGCTGAATAATATCCCTTTGTCTGGATTTAACACCATTCATTTGTCCATTCACCTACCGAAGGATATCTTGATTGCTTCCAAGTTTGGGCAATGTATACCTGATTTTTTAATAGTGTTACTTCTTAGGATAGTTTTAGAGTCTCAGAAAAATTGAGATTAAAACAGAGCTTCTGTATACGTTGTACCTAGTTTTTCCTATTATTACTATCTATCATTAACATGGTAATTTATTTTAATTGGTAGACCCATATTGATTTTTATTATTAACATAAGCCCATAGTTTTTTAGATTCCCTTAGTTTTTACCTAACATCTTTCTATTTCAGGATCCTATCCAGCATACCACATTACATTTACTTGTCATGTCTCCTTTGACAATACTTGTCTGTGACAGTTTCTCAGACTTTTCTTAGTTTTGATGGCCTTGACAGTTTTGAGGAGTACTGGTCAGGCATTTTGCAGGATGATGCCCTGATTTTGAAACCAATGTTGTTATCTCTCCATACTGACTTTTTTTTTCTTTTAATGGCAACTTCAACAAGGCTTTTCTTAACTGAGCAATGCTAAGGAATAACTTGGTAAAACAGCTCTCCCTTGATTAGAAGCAGAAGGAGAAGGAGAAGAAGAACAGGAGGGGGAAGGGAAGAAGAAGGAGAAGAAGAGTAGGAGGAGGGAGTGGAGAAGGAAGAAAAGAAGGATAAGAAGGAAGAGGAGGAGAGCAGGAAAAAAGAAGTCCTCTCCTTCCAGAAGCCTGGCGTAAGGTGTACACTTTCTCTAACAGAGATTCCTTCATCTGGAATGTTCCCTGGAGTGCAGAAAACCTTCCACACGGAGGTAGCACATTAGCCCTCGGTCATCTGTTAGCAACCTAGCATGATTGCTTTAGTTTTTTTTTTTTAGCTCTCCCTACTATATGCCTGATACTGTTCTATGTATATGTGTTAATCATTACAACAAGCCAACGGAGAAACCAATGCAGAGGTTCAGTCAACATCCTCCGTTTGCATATGGAAACCAAAACATATTGCATGCACTGGGACCCAGAGGGGAGACAGAGGCTGGACTCTTGGAATAGAAGAAAGCCTTTCGGTGTGCTTGAAACCTGGAAGGAAGTGGGTAGTAAATAGTGGGACTAATAGGACAAGCAGGGACTGCATACTAAGAACCCTTCCTGGATATGCTAAGGCTGCCGAATTTCTCCCAGGAAATAGGTAATAATGAAAGGTTTCTAAAAAGGAGCATGGCATGTTCAGATTTATTTTGTCAGGAAATGACTTTTCCTGCAGTGTGCAGAATGAGTTTGAGATGGACCAGACTAGAGCAGGGAGGCTGTGACCTAATACAGGAGAAAGAGAGGGGCCTTTTGTTTTTCTTTTCAAGGAAATGAATATTTTTATTAGTAAGGTCATTTGCTTTCTTTTTATTACACATGGTAGGGTTTTGACCTCTAATACTTGTCAGATCTGCTACTCAAATGATCTTTTAGCAAGACAGCTTATGAACTTCAAAAATACTTAGTCCCTGTTCAGTTTAGGTTCAATGTAGAAAGCCTTTCTCTCCTTTCCCAGCCCCTCAAGAGCCTTTGCAAAAATCTCTTCCATTTTATGCCCAGAATCCCCTGAAATGCTTCAGGGCATTACATCAACTTGTACAGAATACCAAGATCGAGTCTTCTATTCTAGGTAACATGTCAAATAAAACTGAGATGGGCTGCCCAGACAAACTGACCAGACAGGTCACCTCAGATAGTGTGCCACATAAAATTTACATGGTGAACAAACTACATCTCTTCTCCTTTGGTCTCATACAGGAATTAAAGTCCCAAAATACAGACGTTACCATCCTCCACCCCTTCTTCTCATTTCTGTTCTTGGAAGTTTTGCTTCAGGGAGGCCTCACTCACCCTCATTTTCTACAGATACTCTTGTAGTTGCAACTGGAAAACTCATGGATTTAATAAGCCTAAAAATGTCATAGATGCACATAGGTTGATATATGTATTTGATAGCAAATATTAATCTTTTTTTCATAAACTTAGCCAAGCAAAAATAGAACCTTTTTGTATTTTCTTCATTTGAAATTTAATTTGAATCTGAGCTGATATAACAAGAAATGGAATCTTCGTGATTTGGAGGTAATCCTCCTTAGGAACAAAGAATTAGGAAAGCTCGCACAGTATTCCATAATGGAGGAAGGACTTCTAAGTTTCTGTTCATCATGGTCACCACTAATATTTCCATTGTGCAGGTGAGTGTTTCCGTGCTAACTCCTTAGTGATATGGGCCAAAATCTTTGTCTTTGCTAGAAATGCTGAGGCCTAGAGTCCAGCCATCCTTGATAAATTTTTTTTGTTGTTGTTGTTTAATTTTTTTTTTTTTGAGAGACAAGGAGAGACAGCATGAGCAGGAGAGGGTCAGAAAGAGAGGGAGACACAGAATCTGAAGCAAGTCCAGGCTCTGAACTAGCTGTCAGCACAGAGCCCAATGCGGGGCTCGAACCCATGAACCATGAGATCATGACCTGAGCTGAAGTTGGACACTTAACCGACTGAGCCACCCAGGTGCCCCCAGCCATCCTTGATAAACCAAGAGCCTTTCTCTCTGAAGACTTCCTGCCCCAACCCATCATTTAGCCTTCCTGACAGGTTTGCTCTTTTTCCCATGGGCAAATATCTCTTCTCTTTCTCTCACTGCTTCTGCCTCTGTCCCTCCCAAGTATCTAAAGTATGTGTCCTTGCAACACTCTATGATGGTGGAAATATTCTTGTCTGCACAGTCCAATATTGTAACCACTGGCTGCATATGGCTATTGATCACTTAAAATATGGCTAGTGCCAAAGAGGAACTGAATATTTAATTTCAATTAATTTAAATTGAAGTTTAAGTAGTCTCCCATGGCTGTTAGTACACTATTGACAATTTAAGATGGAGAAAAGCCAGTCCAGCAGTTGTTTTAAGCAGCTTGTGATTCCTGCCTTAAGATGCAAATCACCCCCAAGACTGAGAACACAGAGGCATGGTCACCTGCTTAGAACAAAGAAGGAAAGATACACAGCTTGCGGTCTCAGTAAATCGTCTCTTCCATTCTGACATGGTTTGGCTGCAGTACCTATCTACAGGTTGGGGGAGAAGCTCAGATGAATAATTGAAGCACCCTTGGAAGGCTCTCTTCAGACCGTGTGCCACACCCTCAGTGCACCCACTGAAAGCCTGGCTGGAATGACTTAGAACTTCAGGACTTTCAAAGCAGGTGGGTCACATCAGTTCACATCACTTCAGTCCAGAGAGTCAAATGAGCAGACTACGCAATGAAATGAGATTCCTCAGATTCCCATGGCCTGTGCCAGATGTGCCCACCAACCAGCCTCCCTTGCTCACACACCAAGCCCTCTCTGTAGCATCTCTCACTGCGCCTGTAAACACTTGCTTACAAAGCATATCCACCATCCGTTTCAGGCCTACAAGATTAGCTGGTTGGGATGGCCAAGGTAGGGTGGCCAGCGTTGTGTTCATGCCAATAATCACTTCCAGGGGCGCTGGGGGCGCTCAGCTGGTTCAGTGTCCAACTTCGACTCAGGTCATGGTCTCATGGTTTGTGGGTTCGAGCCCCATGTCAGGCTCTGTGCTGATAGCTGAGAGTCTGCAGCCTGCTTGGGATTCTGTCTTTCTCTCTCTCTCTCTCTCTCTCTCTCTCTCTCTCTCTCTCTCTCTCAAAAATGAATAAATATTAAAAAAAATTTTAAGTCACTTCCAGGCTCTTTAGACACCCTTCTCAATTTTTATGTTTAGTTTGTTTTCATCTCATTCTTTCTTTTTATTACTGGGATATAACTTCATACCATAAAACTCACTATTTTAAAGTATGCAATCTTAGAATTATCTAAAGGTGGCATAACAATCGCCACTCTTTAGTACCAGGGCAACCTGATGCTGAAACCCCCTACTCATTAGGTTCTTTCCATTCCTCTTTCCTTCCAGTGCATCTCAACCATTAACTCCTTATCCATATGGATTCAGCCTGCTGGATATTTAATGTAAATAATAATGTGGGATATACTGCCTTTGTTTCTGGCTTGTTTAACTTTTTGTAATGTTTCCATGGTTCATCCTTGTTGTAGATGTATCAATATTTCATTTCTATTTATGGCCAAACAATATTCCACTGTGTGGACGTGCCACATTTCATTTATGCATTCATCAGGTAATGAGCATTTCAGTTATTTCCACTTTGGGGCTATTATGAATAATGCCACTATGAATATATTTTATGTGAATGTAAGTTTTCATTTCTCTTGGGTGTATACCTAGAAGTGAAATGACTGGATATGTGGTAATTCTGTTTCAGTTTTTAAGGAATTACCAGACTATTTTCCACAAGTGTTGCACCAGCAGTGTATGAGTCCACATTTCAATTGGATTTGAATCCAGTTTCTCCACATTGCTGCCAATGCATGTTGCTATTTATCTTGTTTTATTATATTGTCCCACTCAGTGAACTGGTATCTCATGGTGGTTTCGATTTGCATTTTTTTAATGACCTGTGAAATTCAGCATCTTTTTATGGGAAAACATTTGCTGCTTTTGTTTAATTGGTTTGTTTTTATTTGTATTTTTCTTTGTTGAGATAGTGGTAAGAGTTCTTTTTATATTCTGCTTACTAGACCCTTGTCAGATATATGATTTGAAAGTATGTCTTACTGTTTTGTGAGTTATCTTCACTTTCTTGTATGATTAATTCAACATCTTATTGTAAACTTTGCAAATACATACACAAATTTCAAAATTTTATAGGACCATTCATACCCATAACTTTGATTCTACAAGTAATAATTTGCTCCTTTTGCTTATTCACATGTCTGTACTCTGCTGATGTTACCTTCATTTGCCATAAGCCTTTCTGGACATTCCTGGTGCAACCCTTCTCCTCCTTTTTAAACTTTAATGCTTCTTTTTCTCAACATTTACCAAGTAATTAGACCATTCAAGACCAGGGGAAAAAGAACCATGCCATAAACAACAAAACCAAATTGTTCTGCTCCAAAATAAGGACATTTACTTTAAAGATCTGAATTTGAAGGGTCCTGTCAGTTGCCATAAGAATTTCATTTAGCAGGAGCATTCCCATCCATCAGATCATTTGGCATTCAGAATTATGATGTCCTTCTGCTTCATAAGGTCTAATGATAAGGGCCTATTAGCCATTCCTTCTCCTCTGCCAGTAAAGGACTTCCTGGGTAGAGAGGACCGATAATGCCAACCGCAACTCCGTGTGTACTCCAAACATTAAGGTGATCGCTTAGGAAATGTGTGTGTGTGTGTGTTTTAAGTCTTTGTGAGTGAGGAGCTATCTCCCCCAGTGCCTTACTTTATGTCCCCGAATTTAATAGCGCCAATTCCATGGCTGTTGAGTTTACCTGCTTTATTTGCTCTAAAGAGAAAGTTCAGCAGAATTTCATAAAGGGCTGGAGAATTGCATGTCAAGCAACGCCTGCCCTATATCACTTTTGCACAGCACCAGGGAAAGAGAACTGAGATGAAATTTCCCATTATGTAAAATCAGCTATTAAGAAGATGCGGGCAAAGTTAAGATGATTGGCAAAAGGACGGGATGCAGCATTAAGGAGAGGTGGGGGCACAGTTAAAGATCGATTTGCCCCTTCCCCATTCTCTCTTTCAGATCCTGCCATTTATTTCAGAGGCTATCAAAAAGCCCTATTTTGAAACCCATCTAAATTTTTGAGCATTACCATCTGATGTGCGTATTTCAACATATGAACACGAACAGATGTTTACATTATAATGTGAAATGTGCCAGCTGTTGCTATGTCAGAATAAGCATCTATGCATTTTACTTAAAAGTAAAGTTTCTAAACCTCTTTGCTCTCAAGCATCTAAATAAATGACACATACTTCCTTTCTTCTTTCTCTTCTCTTTTAAAGAAAAAAATGTTTCTTCGAACATGTACCATTTTTGGAGGTATCACAGACCCGTGCCCAATGGCACCAGCCAATCAACGCCACGTTTTCATTGTTCACGAGACAAAATCAAGTTTAAAAACTTGTCCCAGATATTTAGGCCTAAGTTTTTAAGGTTTCATCCACAGCTGTGAAAGGCTGGCTATATCGCTGTAGGCAAATATCCATGAATTTTGATAGCTGTCACCATTTTAATAATCTTGCCCATCAGGTTTGCTTTTTTTTTTCCTGCTTGTGATGCACAAACCAGAAGAACAGGGATTGTCCCTATTACATTGTTGTAGCTCTGTATTCTCTATAAAATGAAAGATTTCAGTTTCCTCTCTAAGAAATGCAGTGGAGATAACTTGACTCATAGGGATGGAATATGTGGTCTCAATCTACTTTGGTGGTTACAAGCATAGGGGTCCCCCAGGGGGCGGAATAAAAGGCTTCTCCACCTGGTAAAGCAGAAGATTGGCATTAAAAAGTCGTTAACACCTAAGTGAAGGGGTTTTTTTTTAAAGATATTTTCCCCTGATTTTCTCAAAGCATTAAGCAAAACATGAGTTTTGGGAGGGAGTGTCAGGGCATCAAGTGTGAAACTCATTCTATTATTCCAGGAATACGCCAGGGGCTGTATCTGTTTTAAGCCTGTCCATTGGAAAGATAAATAGAATGGCATACAATCCTTAAATGTTTTTATACAGAATTGTTTTATGTGATCGGGAAGTAATCTTGAAGTATCTTTAACTGGTAGCACAGAGTACCTCTTATATGTTTAATGTTTCTTCAAACATTTTAAATGTTTGAGTGGAAATGGAAAAAATACCAGAGGATAAATACCAGAATGTTTACAGTTGTCTTCTGATTATAGTGTTCTCTTCAGTGGCTACAAATACCTACATAATCTAGTTGTCTCCCTCCCCATTCTCATTCCAACACCTATGGTCTCCTCCTCACCTGCCCTGGCTCCCAACAAAACCAGCATGCTTGTTACTCCTCCTTCTCTGGGCTTAACATCTTTGTGCCAGTTGGTCCCACTGCCTAGAACCTTCTCCTCCCTGCATGCAACTGCTTAGTGGTTCATTCACCTCCTTCAAGTTTAAACCAAATACTGCTTTTACTGTGGAATGAAACTTTATGCCCCCCCCCCCAATTCTTATTGAACCTTCACTCTCTGACGTGATGGCATTTGGAGGTGGGGCCTTCTGGAGGCGATTAGGACATGAGGATGGAGCCCTTGAGGATGAGGGATTAATGCACTTTCAAGAAGGACAGGAGACAGACCATCCCTTTCTTGGCCATGTGGGGACATTGCTAGACATGCTGTATCTGTTGGCTTCTAGATCTTGGATTCCAGCCTCCAGAATGGTGAGAACTGTGTGTGTGTGTTTCAGCCACCCACTCCATAGTACTTTTGTTATAGCGGCCTGAATGTCAGCATACTTCCTTCTAAAATGGAGTCCCTTCTGTTTAGAACTGCACCTGCTGCTTTTCTCTGTATCCAATTCCCTTAAGTGCCTTCTACTTTTAATTTTGTTGTACTTTCTACTGAGTTGTATGCTATGTGATTATATTATATAACATATGATTATATTATATAATATATACACTATAGAATGGCATGTTTTGGGGAGGGAAACTCCCCTTTCCAGAACCTTAGTATCATTAGAATGATATAATCTAGTGATATATCACATATCTTTAGGCCAGGCCTGCCATATAGGAAGCACTCTCTAAATATTTGGTAAATGAACTGGGGGTAGCATTATGTATAATGTAATAAGAATAAAGTAATACAATTTGATTAAATGATGATTCTTTAAAATTGGAGAAGATGTACCACATAATAAAATGAATAGCATAAAAAACAAAGTAAAGTTTCAAGATATTCAAATGCCTAGAAATAAACAGACAGACTTTGTAATGAGTAAAGTAATTATTAGCAAAACATGCTCTATGGCCCTGTCATCTTTCATAATATCTTTAGTTTGAAAAGGACTTTCAGTTTTGGCTCTTCCCCTCCAGATGGATGGCTTTCCCAGGTGAAAAGAAAATCTAACAGGTCATTCTGGCCAGATGCTGTCCCTCCTGCCTGCGTAGCAGCGGGTGCTGGGCCCAGATGACAATAGTGAGTCTTTGTAGGTTTGGCCTAGAAACTTGAGAATTGTGAAACGTGGTAGCTTGAATCCTAGGTTAGTTCTCCACCTCATATGAGATTTCATCACTGGCAATAAACAGACCTGACACAACATCAAGTAATTTTTTTCTGGATGTTAGAGATAATTGGTTTTGGGTGACTTGGGGCCAATGTCCATCAGTTTAGAAAGAAAGGAAAAGATTAAAGTTTCATGTGGGTTCAACTCCTTTGTTCCTCTTAGCCACAACTGAAACACAATGCTAATTACTAATTTATTAATAATTTTATTTGGGGACAATTTACATTTACATGAAAATCTGATAATACGTGTCTTTCCTCCCAAAGTATTGTTTGTTAGTCCATTGCTTGTTTGTCTTGATTATTATGGCCATTAAAGTATCCTCCAGCAGAAGAAACTTACAACCAATTAGCTACACTGAAGAGAGAGGTGGGTAGTCTTTACCCAGAGGAGATCCCAAGAGGTGACCTGGTGATTGGGGACAAGAGAACAGGGGTTTGGGGTAAAGGAATTTGATCCCTCCAAAAATATCCATCAAAATCTGAAATAAAGTTTTGGGGTGCTTGGGTGGCTCAGTCACTTAAGCATCCAATGCTTGATTTTAGCTCGGGTTGTGATCTTACTGTTCTGTGCTGACAGTGCTGAATCTGCTTGGGATTCTGTCTCTATCTCTGCCCCTACCTGGTTCTCTCTCTCTCTCTCTCAAAATAAATAAATATTTTTTTAAACTGAAGGAAAGTTTCATTTTTGATATAGACAAATAAACTGCACATTGTATATTATCTAAATAAACTCAGGATACAATAAATGTAAATAAAGTATGAAGAATAAAATCACCTAGCCCATCACCGTTATCTCTCAGCCATTTAAGATACAGATAATCCAAATAAAATAATTACTTTTAGATAACAGAGTAGCTAGCAAACTGATTCAGGAATGGGAGAAGAGAATACATACAAAAGCACTGGATTTCAGCTTCTAGTGATGCCAAAGATGCCTAACACTTATGTCTCATTTTCTACTTCTATAAAATGAGCATCTCTTTATCTTTCAAAACATATATATATGTAGGTAAAATATTAACCTAAAGACAATTTATCAAGGAAGTAGTTGGACCCATATGGTATTTTGGTAGTGGTGGTTGTTTGCTAAATGATCTAAGTGTTTATAATTGGGCTTATAATGTTCTTTGAGTTTATATTAGTAAATTGAAAATCAAATGGAATTTCTTTTTCACATCTGTTAATATATGATCAACTCAGTCAAAGTGAAGAAATTTCTTTTTCTTTTTTCTTTTATTTTTAATCCAGTATAATTAATATACAGTGTTTTGTTCATTTCATGTGTATAATTTAATAATTGAGCAAGTCTATGCCTCTCTCAGTGTTCATGATAACAAGTGCCCTCTTTAATCCCCCATCACCTATTTCATCCATCTCCCCACGCACCTCCTCTGGTAACCATCAGTTCTCTATATTTTGTGTTTTTGTTTTTTGTTTGTATCTTTTTTTTAACTAGTTCATTTGTTTTGTTTCTTAAATCCCACATGTGGTATTTGCTTCTGACTTATTTCACTTAGCATTACACCCTTTAGATCTAAAATGCTATTATAAATTGCAAAGATTTCATTATCTTTTTTATGACTGAGTAATATTCCTGTGTATATACATGTGTGTGTGTGTGTGTGTGTGTGTGTGTGTGTGTGTGTGTGTGTACCACATCTTCTTTATCCATTCATATATTTATGGACACTTAGGTTGCTTGGATATTTTGAGTATTGTCAATAATGCTGCAATAAACATAGGGGTGTATATATCTTTACGAGGTAGTGTTTTTGTATTCTTTGGATAAATACCAAATAGTGGAATTACTAGATCATATGGTACTGCTATTTTTAAATTAAGACGAATGGGCTTTAATGAAGGCACTGCTAACAGTGGTGACAGCAGGAATGGGGGTATAATGGAAAGTGAAGCTGCCTAGACATTAACAAAAGCAGGAGTCCTTATTGCTCACTGCTCCTGGAACTGAAAAGGAAATTGAGCTAGAATAGTGGAAGAGGGCTTCCAGATAAAAGCTGGATTCAGTTAAGAAGCTCAACCACTGTTAGTTCCAACAATACAAAGAGGAAACCAGAAACAAATACCCTGGACTCCCTCTCTTCTCAACTTCCTGCTAGTGCTTTCATTGTCAGTAGACATGGGCACCTGGGTGGCACAGTCTGAAGAAGCAGCTCCCAAGGACACAAAGAAGGGCAAACAGACACAGAGAATGTGTCCTGTGTGTTGGAGAATAACTAGCACGAGAAGGATGTAAATCATATCATTGTTTATTGTGGTGTCAGACATTGGCATTTATGCGTCTTTCCCAGAACTGAGTTGCAAAGTAGCTTTCTGGGATTCCGTAGAGTAAGGATGTTTCAAATAGTTTTCTTGCTACTACCTGATTCCTAAGAATGTGTGACTGTGTTTATGGTCGCAGTGGATTCCCACACCATTGCTTAGTGATCGTTAACCATTGGCGTTAATTGCTGAGTTCCCTGAGCCAGAATTGCTCAGCAGTTGACAATTGTGGTGAATCAGCAATTACTTATGTACAGTTTCTCTCTAATGTGGTCTTACCTGACTAGAGAGAAGCTTCAGAAATGGGCTCTTTCTGTTTCGCACCCTGGGCAGAGAGCCCAGCTTATGACATCTTTCTCTGAACATTAAATTGTAATGATAAGTTCCCCACCAGGAACCGTGTTCAGTTTGACGAAGTGTGGAACAGTCTCTCTAGGGCACAAATGTGAAGTGGGCAATCTCTAGCATCACTTTTATGTGATATCTCTTCTGCCTCCAGGCCTTTTTAAAAGTATCACTTCCTTGGAAAAGCCCTAGTGCAGTTATCTACCCTGAGATCTAAGTAGAGTTAACAGCTCAAAGAAGTACTGCCGGCTTCATGGAGGTGTGTGTGCTCATTTTAACAGACATCACCAATGGAAGTGTCGGTGGAGGTCAAGCAGCTAACATCAGTGAAAGCATTATTTCTACAAAGACTCATTCTGTATAAACAAAAACACTAAGGAAAGCTGTCTCTTTCTCAAAAATGTGAAATTATAATTGTCATCAAGTTGAAAATGTGGCTTGCATATAAATATAGATTGAATGCATGTGGAAGGTTTTTATAAGTCATTAATAAGAGAACTGGCAGGGCAGTAAAGTCAGTTCAGAGGTCACTTGAGAACACAGATTTACATAGTTAGTCAGGAACACATGCTAAAACAAGTTGGCTTGCTAGAGACCAAACTGGGCAAAGTTTAGAGCTCAACAAAACCATAACTTTTGGAGTTAGAAATCATTTTTATCTCTACTGGACAAAAATCCACAAGTTAACATGTATTGTGGTCTTAATCAATAGTAAAGAACAAGTCAAACAAAGATAAATCCCTTAAAGAAATAATTAATCCCCTAGATAATTAAATAATCTTTTAGAGAATTAAATTAAGTATTGGATGGGGCTGTTAAACAATGCTTCACTATGACCTTGAAAGGGTATTAGCCATCCTTTCACCTCATTTCCAAGTTTCAAATAACTTTTCTTAACAAAGGAGCATGCTCTCTTCTATTTTTCCAATTACCACAAAAGCACCCTGGTTTTCTTTGGTTTCCCCATTTTGAGAGATGTAAAAGTAAAGGAAATAGTAACCTTCCATTTAATTAATCTATAAAATTATGACCACAACAAAATGTAGGTCCAGATCTCCATTTTACCATCCATGGTGAATGAATAATGGTAGCTGAAGGGCTCTCTCAGTGCCTGAAGAGCATAGGATGTGCTAGAGATGATGGGAACAAGCATCCAAAGTCCACGTCCATCCTTAATGGAGAAACTGGTTTGTGGGAATGTGAGCCTAGTGATGCCAGCTCTTCTGGTTTTTCCACGTGGGTCCAGAAATCTGAACATTTTAGGTTAAATCTCTTGATTGTTAAGTGCTGGCAAATTAATTTGAAAAGTTAAAAACATGACACAGGTCAACAATTGCAGTCTACCTCTGCTCAGTAGAATAAGCTTTGGTAGGGAAATTTTAGTTTGATACCTTCCTACATGAGATATGGTAGAAAACCAGTGGATTTCACCAATTTAAATTTATGTATTTTCTCAGCCTAGAATGCTTAAGTCTTCTCAGTTTAACAAGAAGACTTAAAATCCACTATCTGTTTATCCATCCCATCCTTCCATCAATCCATCCGTTTGTCCATTTGTCTGTCCATCCATCCATCCATCCCATCCCTCTATTCATCCCTCTATCTATTCATTCATCTACCAAACGTCTACTGTATATAGATAGGCCAAGTCCTGTGCAGAAAACATGAAAACATGAAGACGGGTATTATTCCATTCTCTTTGAAACTCTGTAGCCAGATTTCCCACTTGTCAACTTTTGACCCTCAGCTGCCTCCTTCATCTATTACAGAAGGCCTCCTCTTTTTAGCACTTCTCTGAAACTATCCTTTTCAGGTAAATTTGGGATCAAGCCCTTGTTAAACAGAGCAAATGTTTCTTAGTCCTTATTTAACCTGAGTTTTCTGTAGCATCTGAGCCTTTTCTAATTTCCGTTAAAATCTTCCTTTTAGTATCCAGGAAAGTGTTCTCTGCTCCTTTTCTTCTTGATGCTATTGCAATTAGTCTCCTAGAGGGTAACTCTTTATTCCTTTCCCAAGTCCTTTGGGTTATCATCCCTTCAAATTGCAATTTCCCTTTGTCCTGTAAGACTCATTGAAGTGGCACTAACTGAACTGCTCCCTATCGCCTTGCCCTAAACATGTAAATGGTCATCAGATCTTTTATATATTATATCCTTACTATTCTCAAAAACACCTTCTTTCCCCTATCTCTATCTGCTTTCCTTCAGGCTCTTCTCATTTTATATTAATTTTAACAGTCAAGATGCCTGTGGGCACAAGTAACAGAAAACTCAGTGCCAAATGGTTTACACAAAAAGATATCTTACCTCATTTACAAAAGTTTTACATTTTGACAGGTTTAGGATTGTGTGATTCAGCGTCACATCACAGACAAGTTTCTTATAATTTTTTTGATGTTTACCTTCAGCCTCAGCCTCATGATCCCCCTGATGTATTGAGAAGTTCCAGCCTCTCACCAGAAAGAATAGCATCCGTTAGCAGAACAAGGCCCTCCTCACGACCCATTTTAAGCCCCTGGCCTGATATTCTTTTACATCTTATTGGCCAGAATTGTATAATACTTCTTTGTCTAAAACAATTACCGAAAAGAAATTGAATTGCGTCGATCAATTTAAGCCAGTTACAGTTTACTTCTCACCTGGGACCCACCTTCTTGAAGGCTTGTGTAGGATGGATCCATGAACCAAAATAACAGCAAGGACAACAGCTAAGCTGGAGGATGTCAGGTGTTCTTCTAAAGCGTTTGCTTGTATCACTTCATTCAGTCCTCACGCATCCATATTTAACAGGTAGTATTATCTCCATTTTTCAGAAGAGAAAACTAAATCTTGGAAATTTTAAGGGTTTGAGCACATTTGCGTAGATAGATATCAGAATTTATACCCAAGCTGAATGACCCAGAGCTTTACCCTTTAGTTCCATATATCCCACTTAGTACAGGTTTTATCAGCAGAGAGCAGAGGATCCAGAGGAGGAAGAGTTGGTGGACTGGCTACCAACAGTATCTGCTGACTTTCTACCTCAATGACATCCTAGTGATGTATGTTATTTCCAGTATTATTTCTCTTCTTTGCTTCCATCTCAAGCCAGCTTCTGTATTGCTACCAGTGTCTCTTCTAAAAGGCAGGTTCAGCCATGTTGCTCTGCTGATGGACAAATGTCTCATGATTGCCTTTAGGAGAAATCCTAACTTCTTTATGAGAGCACAGATGGCCCATCACTATCTGACTCCCTATCTCTTCCCCTTAGTTCAGAAAAACTTTTCTCCTTAGAATTTGGACTTTAACATTGACTAATTACAGCTTTGAGATCACACCATGTTCTTTTACAGCCAGTTGACTTTGCATATGTTCTCTCTTTCCTCCCTTCATTCTTTCCTTCCTTCTTTCTTTCCTTCCTTCCTGCCTGCCAGAATATCCTTGTACTCTTCTTCTCCAAGATTAATATGTCACCTCCTCAGGTATTTTTCCTTGACATCATTTCCGTTCTCAATTTGATGAACTCATTTTTGTTCCCATAACACTCCGTGTATAACATGTTTTATTTGTCTTCCCATTTGTCTGTATCTCCCAGGGAGTGTAAATTTCCTGGAGAGCAGTCATCATGCCTTATGCATTTTTATATCCACAGTGCATCCTGGTGTCCAGTAAATATTTTTAATATATTTTCTTTCTTTTCTCAAGATATTGGATTCAGGTGCAGGATTTAGTGATTCATCACACTCGATGCTCATCACAGCAAGCGCCCTTCTTCTTAATCCCCATTACCTATTTCACCCATCACCCCACCCACATTCCCCATGGTAACCGTTGGTTTGTTCTCTATAGTTAAGGGTCTGTTTATTGGTTTTCCTCTCTTCTTTTCCTCTATGTTCATTTGTTTTGTTTCTTAAATTCCACATATGAGTGAAATCATGTATACTTGTCTTTCTCTAACTGACGTTTTTAACTTAGCATAATACTTTCTAGCCCCATCCATGTTGTTGCAAATGGCAAGATTTCATTTATTTTTATGACTGAGTAATATTCCACTGTATGTATATCTGTATATACCACAAACACACACACACATACACTACATCTTTACCCATTTACCACTCAGTGCATATTTGGGCTTTTTCCATAATTTGACTATTGTTGATAATGGTGCTGTAAACATCATGGTACATGTATCCCTCCAAAGCTATATATTTTTTCTCTTTTGGACTAGTCTTTAGTCCAATTGGTGGATCACAGGGTAGTTCAGTTTTAACTTTGTGAGGAGAAGAAGAAGAAGAAGAAGAAGAAGAAGAAGAAGAAGAAGAAGAAGAAGAGAAGAATGGGGCAGAAAATTTATTTGAAGAAACAATAGCTGAAAATTTCTCCAACCTGAGGAAGGAAACTGACATCCAGATCTCAGAGGCACCGAGAACCCTCACTGGACATGTGAGGGTTTCTTGAGTTAAGGTATAAATGCGAATTAGGTATTTGAATTAAGTATTTCATAAAGAAGTTAGAATTTCTTCTAAAGGTAATAGTGAGACACTGAGAAATTTGAATTACGTATATAGTAAGAGAAATGTTACAATAGATCATTTTCTTAAAAACAGAACTCCATCACATCTGAGTACACTTACTTAATGTAACTCATCTCTAATAATCCATGTTTATTTCCTTGAGGAGTTTTACACACACTTGGTGAAATGTAAGGAATGGAAGAAGTGATAGATAGATTTATTTATTATGTTATACAGTAACCTTCAATTGGCCCCAGATTATGGGCTAGGTGCCCAAGATATGAACATGAAAGAAGTGAAACAAAGGGAAACAAACAAAAAATAAAACACAACAAAACAAAAACTCATAAGCATCTACATTGTTCTTGCAATTCGCTGTCTGGGGGTAAAGGGAAACAAGCAAGTAAGTAGTAAAAGTAAAATGTGTTTGCGTCTGCCAGCAACATAAACTTCGGTGGTACAGGAGCCCAAGAAAGCATCTCTAACCACCCGGGAAATGAGGGAGACCATGATATCACAGAAGCCCAGCTCGAGGATCAAATGTGTCTGTGAATTAAGTATCAAGAAAGGCATTCTGGGTGGAGGATAAGGGTGTGTATTGGCCTTCCTCCCAGTGCATCACCATTTCTGTCTCTCGTGTCCTCACCCCACAGATGGCCTTAGCCCTCTGCTAAGAAACAACTCACCTCTAGTTTTTAACTATTGTCACCTCAAGAGGTTCATGTGCCCTTTGCCCACTGATAGCTGCTGCACTAAATTAACACCTTGGATGGATTTCACACTGAGTGGTTTTCTGATTACAGGCCCTAGTGCTTCACTGTCTGAGGATATTTCAAGATGTGTTATGAGACACTCGAGCCTTGGTACCTGCATTGACCGTTTCCATGACATGCGGGGTTCGAAACGTACTGGAGCGATCATGCTAATCACTGACAATATCGAATGTATATTCGTGAACTACATCAAATTGAGAGTTGGCTACTCCAGTTACGTGGGGGTGGGGGGTAGGGAGTGAAGAAAATGCTAGGGCCAAATGAGTAGCTTGGCAAAGTTCACCCATTTCCTTCTAGCACCTGAGACTGAGGCCTCTCTGGGCTTATGACATTATTTATTCTCCATCAGAGGGCAGGGCGGGGCATCTGCTTTACATGGTCTCCCCATTGCCTGCAATGTTGGCATGAAAATGATGGTGATGTCATGACATTTTTTAATACTTTAGGACATTGTATTTATACCTAAAAAGAACTATTCCTATTTATTTTCAACAATTGATATTAGTATCCTACAGTTAAATAGACTTTAAAACAGAATTTTTAATGCTTTTAAGTTTAGATTAAAATCTTATTCCATTTATAATCCTAAAAGATTTTAACAATCACACTTAAAAGAACTTTGAATAAAAATTGGCTCCGCTTCCAAATCTTGTTAAACACCTTTAAATGTTTCAATATGCATTTATGAATCTACTCAACCTAATTTGCTTGTTAACTAGACTGAAGCCTGGTAATAACACAAGTTTTGATGTGAAACCATTCATAATTGGCACCTTTTTCAGCCTGGAGCCACGTTCTCAAATGCTGGGGAGGAACGGGTGTCACAAATAAAGCAATTGATTATATTGACCCCTTCCGCCTTCCTGCTCTCAAGGGCAACACAATGAAAAAACATTTTTTTCTGTACTTGGACATCACCTCTGATTCTTTTCTTTACTTCACACCAACCTGACCATATACAACAAGGACCGACTAGATTTTGAGTAGAAAATAAATCTTTGGGGAAAATACAATCTAAAGAAAGTTCAGATGACTATAGCAAAAACCAGAACTTTGGTGTTGAAGGTTGTGAGCTTTAGGTGAGATTAAGTTTCAGATGTATTATTTCAAAGACAAAGGTATGAATTACCTTCAAGTTGGTGTCTAAAAGTTACTATTATTTTTTTTCTTTGAAGCAAGTCCAAAGTAATTGTTCATTTAGGGAATTCTGGACACAATATTTTTTGTGAATTTAAATTATATTAGATGGAGATATATCCTAATGTGTAATAGATACCTTATATTTTATCCTGTATATGGTACTGTACACTATATTAAGGTATATAAGTATAGAGGTAACGATCATGTGTGATATATACATTATATATGTTATACATACTATATATAACATATATCTAATAGATTATAAATTATAGGATATATGGTTAAATATATGGTTATATCTATATGCAGCCACTTATATATTAATATAAAATTATATTTTACTAGAACCACATGTACATAGACTTTTGACTCTCAAAACACATCTAAGAATCCAATCTGAAAAACAGACAATCTGGAAAAACTTTGATCTTTAAAGATTTGCAAAGGTATGTTCTTGACTTCTAGAAAAAAACCCTCACTGACACTTTTAACTCCAGCAAATTTTGTTAGAAACTCTTTTTTTTATGTTTATTTATTTTTGACAGAGAGACAGAGTGTGAGCAGGGAAGGGGCAGAGAGAGAGGGAGACACAGAATCTGAAGCAAGGTCCAGGCTCTGAGTTGTCTGCACAGAGCCTGATGTGGGGCCTGAACCCATACACCATTGAGGCTGTGACCTGGGCTGAAGTTGGATGCTTAACCGACTGAGCCACCTAGGTGCCCCAGCAACTCTTAAGACAAATTAGAAAATACAAGTTCACAGAAGAGATGAAGACAGGAATATTAGAACAAGAAGACAAGACAATGGGAAAGTGTAATAAGAGACAAAACATGTTCTTGTTATTGGCCAAGAAAGTTAGAGTTATGCTCAAGATTTGGTCAGATACACATGACACTGAACTTAGTGGGTATTTCACTGAGTAGGCTGCCAATGGAGGTCCAAGCCTTCTGCCTCAACTGTGTAAGCAATGACTGTGTATCAGGCACTGGGCTAGCCATGGAAAATACAAAAATGAGTAAGACATTACACATGACTCTCCTGATATTTAGAACCTGTTAGGAAACACATTTGGCTGTTGAAATAAAGAATCAAAATAGCAATGTCTTGAGCACAGGACACATTTTTGTCTCTCACACAGTGATACATGGTCATGTTCTTCTTTCTCATTGCTTGGCCGTCCCCAAAATTCTGAACTTCTCTATACCATCTTGGGTATCTCACCACCATCTCCCATGTAGGCTGTAGTGAAGAAGCAAGAATGTAGTTCTTTGCCTGAAGGGACACAAGTCATTTCTGTTCATATACCACTAACCAGAACTTCGTCATATGGTTTTACCTCACTGCAAAGAAACACGGTAAATGCAGCCTTTAGCTGGGTGACATACTGCCCTGAAAATTCCTTTGTTATAGGAAAAGGAAGAATGGTTATGGGGGAACAGCTACCTGTCTCCATTACTTTGTCTAACAGAGGTTGCCTTGAAAAAGAAAAGTCATTTGTACTCTTCATTTATTCTCTATGTCTTTCTCTTGCCAATGGATATTTATTTTTAAATTCTCCTCATATACCTGTCTAGCCCCCTATACAACCACCAGCAAAAGCAAAATGATTAAAACAGGTGAAAAAAATTAAAGTAAAGTAGCTCTAAATATTTAATTACAAACCCTGGTAGGTGCAACTGGGTGGCTCAGTTGGTAAATTTGATTTCATCTCAGGTCATGATCTCATGGCTCATGAGTTCCAGTCCCACATGAGGCTCTGTGCTGATGCTGACAGCTCAGAACCTGAAGTCTGCTTTGGATTCTGTGCCTCCCTCTCTCTCTCGCCTTCCCCATTCATGCTCTGTCTCTCTATCTCTCAAAAATAAACATTTAAAAAAATTTTAAAAATAAAATAATAGGGGCGCCTGGGTGGCTCAGCCGGTTAAGCGCCCAGCTTCAGCTCAGGTCATGATCTCATGGTTCATGGGTTCAAGCCCTGCGTCCTTCTAGCTCAGAGCCTGGAGCCTGCTTCAGATTCTCTCTCTCTCTCTCTCTCTCTCTCTCTCTCTCTCTCTCTCTCTCTGACCCTCCCTTGCTCACACTGTGTCTCTCTGTCTTTCAAAAATAAATAAAACACAAAATATATAAATAAATAAATAAAATAATTTTTTAAAACCCTGGTACATACAGCTCTTGCTCATGGTAATGAGCCTGAATGTTTTGAACTATATTCTACCTTTAAAAAAACTTGGACAGGTGAAACATTGGTATAAAATATTACTATAATTATTTTTCTTAAAATTGCATGATAAAAAATCTACATCGACCACTTATGGAATTCTTCCCTCTCTGAAATTGCTGGACATGTCAGCTGTAGCAATAATAGATTGTCAGTAACAATAGCTTACTTACACAATACCTGAAAACTCTAAACATCTTTAATAGGCCATCATCTTATCAATGCACATTTGTTTTTTTAATTACATAGACTGTAAACAACTTAAGAGCAATGAAAAATGTTTATTTCTGTCCACACGTAAACAGCGATCAAACACACTCTATATGGAAAGACCCATGCTAGATTCCGGGATGCCTCGACAAATGGAAAATACAAACATACACACATTACTTAGAATAGGCAACTACCAGATGAAGAGTAAATAGGTATTGATTAGCTGATAGATTTTTCTGGCATACTACCTAGTTAGGATGAGAGGAAATAAAATTAGGTTGTTGGTCTCTGCAATTTCCAACAACCTGTGGATAAATATTCATCTCCTGGGAAATCATTCTGCTCTAAAATAAGGTTGATCTGGCAAAACTTTTGTGGTTTCAGTTTAAGTGTTCCTTTGCCTAATTTCTTCCTGTTACTCATAATCACCCCCTGCTTAACTACCCTGGGTACTTATCCTCTTCAAAATGATTCTAAATTTCTAGATGATCATCCCCCACACTTTATTTTCATTTGGCCAAGCTCCCACTATATAATTATTTTAATCAAGAGCACCATCTCCTTTAACCATGATAGCAAGTAATGCCATTTCTAGAGCACAGTGGAAATTAAAATGGTTAGAATCCAATTTGATTTGCTGTGTGATGGTGATTCAGAGGGATTGGAGGAGAGAAGTGTGTGCTATGTTTGCCACAGTGACGTTCAGAGGCTGCGTGCTGCCAGATTGGCATAATTTCTGCCTGGGAGAGGGTTTTGTCTTTGTTTTCCTAAATTTCAGAATGGAATTGTGGAATTTCTATAATTGAAACATTAGGGGGTACTGGAGTAGTGTTGAATATTATACATTGGTGTGTAGAATAATAGCTCCTGCCTAGAGACACTCAATATTTGGTTTAAATAGATGAAAACACAGGGGGCGCCTGGGTGGCTCAGTCGGTTGAGTGTCTAACTTTGGCTCAGATCATGATCTCACAGTCTGTGAGTTCAAGCCCCGCACCGAGCTCTTTGTGCTGACAGCTCAGAGCCTGGAGCCTGCTTCAGATTCTGTGTCTCCCTCTCTCTCTACACCTCTCTCTCTTTCTCTCTCTCTCAAAATAATAAATAAACATTAAAAATATTTAAATAGATGATAACACAGACGATTGTGGAGTAAGCCACTGACTTGGCACAGTGTCCCCAAACAACAGTGTGTATAAGATCCTCTGCAGAGCTGCAAAAATGCTAATTTCCTATCCTTCTCCCCAGAAATTTCAATTGGTCAGTGTGATGTAAGGTCCTGGAATGTGCAATGCAAATAACTGAAAGACACTGTGCATGACTGAGTTACAGCTCAGACATAGATTGAGCCCTTTACAGAATACTGGGAAATCTGACATCAGCCATATAAGCCATGTAGGTTAAAATGGGCTATAAAATATAGAGGGAGGAGGATGGAGTTTTCATAGGTCATTCTTGCCTTCAAGAGGTACTGGATTTGGTCCTCCTTAAATTCATGTTTGTGGGACTGCTGGAGACAAATACAAATATGTTCATACAGGGTTTTACAGAAGTAAATAAGGAGGGACTGTTCCAGAGTAAGCATTAAACATTCTTTATGGCTGTGGACACAGAACTCCGCATTGCTTGTCTGCTTTTGGAAGACAGTCTTCAAGAGTGAACGTAGGTTTATCCACATGGATGTGACAGCCCTGAAACCATGGGAACATTGATGTCTGTGAATAGCCCTGAATAAATTCAAAATTAACAAATGCAAAGACTACAATAGTTTGATTGATCTCACCTAAATGCCCACATTTCCAGTCCTTCCATATTATGACTAAATGAGATCAGAACGTGAGCACTTAAAGTTAGAAAAAATATAAAAAGACAAAGACCAATGATTATTATTTAGTAAATACCCCCTCTGTGCCTAAGAAAACTATCCCATTCAGGTTAGGTAATAAGGAAAGATGATTTTTTCTAATTTCACTTTATAAACCCACCCTTCCTTCTAGGAAAAAAAAAAAAAAGGTAAAAATCAGCCCAACAGACTATTTTTCAGTAGAAGCTAATATCCATGAACTTTCATGACCTTTGTTTTTCCTGTTTGTCTTTTTTTTCCTGGTATTTTCCAACTGTGCCATAATTTGTCAGCATATAAACTGTAGAAGCAAAAATAAATTAAAAGAGAGAGAGAGAGAGAGAGAGAGAGAGAGAGAGAGAGGAGCACTAACTGTCCATTCATTGAAAAACAAACAAACGGAAACTCAACTATTGTCTTTATAAATGTCATCCTGCTATTGCCCAGACAGTGTTGGTAATTACGTGTGTTGAAGGTCATCCTATTGGATGTGATGGGTTTTGATATTCTGTGTCCTTTGAGACCAAATATGTACATTTTGCTACACCCAGAATACATCACAGAAGTAAAATGAGGTCAGTGATATTAGCGGGGGGCATGGACTCATTAAAGGGCAAGCCAGTGACTTTACTGAACAATGTGACCGAGTGCCCCTCAAAAGAAGAGAGAGAGCCCCACCATGCATAAGAAAGTAGATAGACTGACATGGCCCAGTTCTCCTATACTTTGGGTAAATGTTTACCTGCCTCCAGCCACCAAATGGGCTTAATATAACTCCCCTTAGAGAATATTAAAAGGGCTAAATAGAATGGCATATCTAAATCTACAATTATTAGCAAATAATACTTTAGTTTCTCACTGTCTCCTGTGAAGTGCATGTAACCTAGGGTGATACAAAGATTTTTAATACTGTGCTTGACACAAAGAAGTGTTTTACAAATGAATGAAACCAAAGTTCCCATCTATAAGGAAATATGAGGAACAGACCTAAAGAATAGCTTTACCAAGTAGTGAGCTTATCACGGAATTGGAAATGGAAGGGATATCATTTGTTCTGATACCTGGTCATTAAAAAGGGATTTTTAAATGACATTAATCTTAATTTCCTTTCTGAATCACAATTGCACAAAAGAAGTTTGGAAAACTTCTTGCATAAAATGATTTTCAATGGCTGCATAATAGTTCCTTATGTGATTGTGTGGCAATTTATTTAATCATTACTCTATTGGAGGGATTTAGATTATATCCCAGTTTTTTTTATTCTGAATAATACCATGATGAACATTCTTATTAAGAACTTTTTAAAGGTCTTTAGAAGTAGATTTGTAAAACTTTAAAAAGTATTGCCAGTGTTCCTCTAGAAAGTCTGTCTAATATTTAGAAGAGTGGCTAAGATTTTCATATGCAAAAAATAAAGTTAGTCTTTGGAGCCCAAGGTCCTTTGTAGTTCTTTTTTTAGCCCGAAATAGATGATTTCACTGGGGAAAGTAATGGAGAAAGAAAAAAATGGTGGATTCTTAGCTCAGTGAGATTTGCTCAGTGATGAATTCGGGATTTTGAATAGCCCAGCCAGTGGGGATGAGATCAAAGTAAGGCTCTTAGCTCAACTGCAGTTCTGGATTATTTGCGAATCGATGTTGCCGCTGTCCCCTGATCCCAGGGTGTCTGGGTTCTCGTGTTGACCCTACATGTGGAGACTAGTCCCCAGAGCTGGGCTTCCATTCCTTAATCTGTGAGAAGAGAGTGTGCGCTGCCTGGATGCCTCATGTTGACTCATTTATTGCTTGTTTTCAGAGTTTGTATCTGAAGCATTTTAACTGCTAAATATTGTCACTAAAGCTGTTGAAAAACCCAGTGGTTTCCTCCTTTGAATATTTTCTGAAAACATGTGTTCCCATTTCCCCTGTTGAAGCTGAATTCAGTCACATCTGCTTGTTGCTCCCAATTCCTGTTCCACCCTGATGAGTTTAGAGTATACAAATGATGAAACCAGAAATAACATAACAGCTGGTGGTATTTCAGGAAACAACTTTTTTCCAGTCCCAAATTTTTAAATGACTCAGAAAATAAATAAATAAATATTTATTTATTTATTTATTTATTTATCTTAATACTCAGGTGACTCTACTACTGTTAGAACTAGTTTTAGTAGAAACCAGATCATGGGACATGAATAGAGAAAAGGTAGAGTCAGGAATGTCATTGTCCTTGAACAAGCTTTACTGGGAGACTCACATGTGAAAAACACAACTCTATTCAGAAATCACACAGTCCAACATTAGATCAGCTTGCCATATAGCAAAATACATTCATTGTATTTTTCCCCCAAATGACAAAATGTCTTATTTTTGTGCCTCTATGCCTGTATGTATGAAAAGAGAATGCTAATTTTTTGAAGGCTAATGATAAGTTTATAGTTTACTAGATCATATTGAGGATACAATTTCTGAAACCTTACTTTTTTCTTCTTTGATAGATTTTAAGGTGATGAATAAGATTTTCTTTCCTATCAATGTAAGTAATACTGTTTCCCAGACTGTGGAACATTTGTCGATATCATTTCCATCTTTTCATAACATTCACCTACCCCCTGACGTGTGAGGCCAGCAAATCCTGTTAAACACGTAGTAGAGGAGAGTAAACTCCAGTACTCACTTTGGCCTTTGCCCAGCTCCCTCTCTACACTGGGTGGTAGAACAGTCTCAGGACTCAGAAATGCCAGACAGATTCCCACTTTATTTATCTGTAGGAATCTAATGAAGGGTGCTGAAAACAGACAAACCAAACAAAAGCAAAAGCAAAAATCACAGAAGACATCAAAGTTAGTAGTTTTTAAAAACAAATGGGCCAACTAACTTTGTCTTGCCATTCCGTGAATGCCACCACCTCCTTTAATACTTAAGGGCCATTGGAGTTACCTTCAAGGTGTCAGGGATTTAAAAATTCAAAACTCAAAAATGAAGAGCATTCTTAAATGGTACTGATTTGATTTGCTGGGGCTGTTGTGACAAAATACCACCATTTGGGTGGTTTAAAAACAGAAATCTATTGTCTTACAGTTCTTAAGACTAGAAGTCCAAGATTAAGGAGTAGGTAGGGTTGGCTTCTTACTTGGAGGCCTCTCCTTTTGCCCTACAAAGGGCCACCTTCCTGTTGTATCCTTGCATGGTCTTTCCACCTTGCATATGTATCCACTTGTGTCTTTTCAGAAGAGACGTTATAAGACCTCGGTCATATTAGATTGGAGCCTCACACTAACACTTTATTTTAACTAACCACCTCCTTAAAAACCTTTGAGGTACTTGGAGTTGACACTTGAAAGTATGAATTAGTATGTGTGTGGGGAGGGGGCAATAATTCAGCCAATAACAGGTATAAAGAGTTAAAAAATAACTACACATGTCATCAGTCAGTTCCCAAGCTTTTCTGAGAGCCTCAGAAATCACCTCAAATCCCCTGGATGGTAATGTATGGGATGTAGGTGAAGAGTGTCCAACTCCCCCCTCCCTTCTCTTCCTCAGCTTGAGTACACAGGGTGGATGATGGCTTCATCGTCTCTTCTGTTATCCAAAGCTGTTGGCTCTAATTCAAAGCAGCATCACATATGGCGGACCCTTGTCAGAGACTCTCTTCTCAGAGTGTCTTCTACAAACATTCACTCAGAACCCAGCTCAGAAAAGTAGTCCTGGGGGAGGAGTGGGTCATGGGAAGGCCACATAGTCACTTTATTCCTTAATTTCACTCTTTAGATCAAGCCAGTAATTGGAAGGCTAATTCTTCACTATACTACATTGCCTTATCAACAATAGTCCCTTAGCTTTTTCCTTTTTCCCAAAGGACCTCCAAGAAATTTCTTAATATATGCCCTTTGTGGTAGGCATGCTATTGAGGACATTTTTTTCTAGTATATTTCTTTGTGTTCGCCTATAGAAGATCACATATGAAAACTCACTTTCTAACTTCAACGTCAAAAAAATAAAAATCCTTTACCTCCCTTGAGAATTGGTATGCTTTCTTTTCATGAGTAAGAAATGTGTAACAGGTAGTATCTTTCTTACCTCTTCTACTGACAAAATAGAATTTTACCAAATAATTTATTTCTATAATTACACTATTTGTTCTTACAGGACAACCTTAATATATATATTTCCTCATGAATGTATTGGTCATATTCTTTTTGAAAGCCATCAGAAATCAAAGAATTGAATAGAGACAAATGCCATTGCTCTTTGTCTCAAATAACTTAAAATATCTTTAGCATACAGGAAAAAATTATGTACACTTTTTTTAAAAATAAAAGTTCTAAATGAGTGGTAGGTATCTATATCTGGAAATGATCAAAGAAAGCTTCATGGGAAGAGGTAATATTTGTAGCAAAATTAAGGCATGGAGTATTAAAAACTTAAAGATGATTCTAAGTCTTTATTAAATCTTCTGAATGACCTCTTTGGAAATCTGGTAAGTCTACAAAAAGAGAGTAGACAGGTTTTTATAATCCAATTATAAGTGAAACTGAATGATAATTCATAATCTAACTTATATAAATGCAACAATGATAATTCATAATCTAACTTATAAGCTGTAGAAGCTATTTTCTATTATCTTCTGTCAAATTCTAAATAGAAAGGCATTCATTCTTAGACCACTAGGTAGGCCTTCTCACCTCTTAGGTATACAAGAGGGAATGTTTTAGGCTCCTGGACATAATCAGCAAGAACTCCCATGAAATCACGGTCCAGAAACTACTAGACATGGCCTGCGAGGACCTCACTGGCCCAGTCGCCTAGTGTCACTTCTGCCCTGCTTTCTTGATTGAAGTTCCCAAGTCTACATGGATTTAAAGGCAGGAGAGTGTCAGAGAATTTTCAGACCCTCTTTGGAAATCACCACATGTACACCCGTTTCTTATCTCAAAACCCTTGTCTTCAAATAGTTTTATAAAATACTATATTGAGTGCCTAATTTAAGCTAGACGGTGGTTATTGTTCATAAGAAAACTGAATCCTGTTGGATGTTCTGTGATTGTTTTCTGCTGTAGATGTGATTTTTTATCCTTGTTATATCTATAACAAACAAACAAATACCCTGCAGCTTTCCTGATTAGATAAAAAAAGAGCATTAACTGCAGATGGAATGAGCCTCAAAAAACTTGACTATGTAGGTAAATGTAAACAGCCACGTTCCTTTTTACATTTTTAGTATTCCTCAAGTTGGAATAAATCTTCAAATCAGTGATATATTTTAGCTGAACTGATAGAAGTTTATCTTTCTTAGTGGTGCATAAAATAATACCACAACTTATTCTCTATGGCAACTAACATTTGATGAAATATGATAGCTGTTATTCACAACTCCAGAATGACCAAAGATGTTTAGCATAGAATAATAGCCTCCCATTTGGGGAGTTTTCCGTGTAACCAGAACAAGTACTGGACCTTCGATCTTGCTTGAATTGTACTGTCCTAGAGACCTGTTAACCATCAGAGGTATTCTCTCCTTTATTAATGTGCTCATTTTTCTAATTTGATTCTAGACTTCTAAGCAGCCGACAATGCATTAGCTGTCTGTGTCAACTGAAAGGGCCCTTAATTGACTTGTTTCTATTGACTGAGACCCAAGAAGGCAGTTTCTGTTAATGGTGTGTCCTGATGGAGACAAGAACTGGGCTTGCCAGCACTGGGGCTGAGTGCTGGATGTAGTGTATCATGTTATATTCACATCACTTAGCTTTTCTTCAAGGTAGGAACAAAATGACTTCTTGGAGAATGAAACCCTGCATCATGTGATATGATAAAACTCATGCCTGCCTGTGAGCAATATAGGTACAAATTTCTTGATAATGATCTGGTCTCAAATCTTAAGTAAACTGTTTATTTGGGGGGGGGATTGTATTGAATTTATCATTAATGCTGTTTATACTACAATACCTTTCAAATAGGATAATGTTTTGTGTAGTGCACTAGATATTGTGTGTGCGCACACAGATGTATATCTACAAAGATAGTTGTAGTCATTTAAAGAACTGCTTAGTGTCTAATATATCCTGAGTAGATGATGATGACTAATCAGCCCTGCCCCGAGGCAGATTACTGCCAATCTCTGTGGCCTCCTGTCTTGCTCTGGACCTTTCCTGATAACATCGCAACTAGTACATTGTAACTCCTGAGTGAGTACTTGCCAATGTTCTCACTTTCTTATTTAGGAAATTACTTTGTATCCACATATATAGTTAATCAGTTTTTTCAACCGGTCGTTTGACCTAATTTTTTCAAAGATAAAGTACTCTTTTAAATGGCCTATTCCTGCTCAGAAACCAAAATTACCACTTTCATGTATTTTCTGATTGTAGAATATCTTTCAGAATAATTAAATGACCTTTGTGGTCTATCATGGAACAGAAAATCCTTGAAGGCAGGAAATTCATAGCCTTGTTTTATTTTTTGTTACGTACCCTGCAAGTAACCATAAACAGGAGAGTGGTTAATAAATATTATTCAGATTTGGGGATGTGAAATAGGAGATACAGGCATGAAATCCTATTTGTATTGCTATCATTATGCTGATGATCCTCTGGCCACTTCTCTCCGGCCTGCGTAATTGCAGAGCTCTTCATATTTGATTCATTAGAAGAGCTGCTCTGTGCCCATTCTTCTTATGTTGCTGCCTGGCGGGCGTGATCTGAGGGCTCCATCAGCTTCCTGTCTGCACCTTGTTCAGGCCTCTAATGAGTATTAGACTTGCAGCCATCAGTTGTGCTTCGAGTACAGAAATGAATGAAGAGGGGGGTTTTGTTTGTTCATTAGCACTATGAAAAGCAAACGCACTTTTCTCCTTCATGCTCTCTTTCGTGAATTGGCTCACATATTATAATCTGAAGGGAACCTCGGTCCATGTTGGTATTTACACAGAGTCCATCTAGCTCTTTTTTTTTTTTTTTACCATAATCAGGTAATGTCTATTAAACATCAGTGATAGAATATGACAAATAGAATTATGATCAATTCTTCTTGTATTTGAGATTGTGTTTATATATTTAAGAAAGAAGAAATTGACAATTATTGTTGATAGTGGAGCAAAAAAAGGGATGGAGGAGAGTAGGAATGAAAGAAGTTAAAACAATCCTGGAGAGAAGTATGTAGGGAGAGGAAAGAAGGAAGGGGAGAAGATGAAATGAAAGAAAGGAAAGAGCAGGGATGGAGGGTGAAAGGGAGAGAATGAAGGGGAAAGAGAGAATGAAAAAGAAAAGGAGAATCAGAGAGGAGGAAAGAAGAAATTAAACAGAGCACTCAGGCAAGAAAGGACATGGGTGTGTGTATAGGTGTTTATTTCTAAAGTTCTGTAACTTACAGTTGAATCTGTAGTAATTGATCGAAGGACAGGAAATACTGAGTGCCTTACATAAACTTCCTCACCCTCTGTTACAAGGTTTTCAATACAAGAAACCCCACAAAAGATACCACCAGCAAAAGGAATTTAGAGTATGGCTGGAAAAAGCCATGCTGTAAGCCAGAGTGGGTTAGTGTCTCCATAAATGGTAACAATCACTTTGAGGTCATCTATTAACAGGAATGGTCACACTCGCATTTTGATTAGCAGTGTAACATTTACTCCTTTCCCACTTCAGCACACAATTACTGATTCATTGACTGCCTTATTTACTCAAAGACTAGTAGATATTTGGGGAGTACATGTGTGTGAATATCTCTGTGTGTATAGTTTATATACATTCCTATAGGATAATGAGTAATAAATGTGTTTCAGGCTTTGTGAGGATATATTAGAAAATACTGATGGGACAGTCATGCCCACCAAACAACTTAGGAACCAATGCACAGTTGGGAATCTAAGCTGTTTAGGTAGTTGTGTGTAAGTAATAGAAGAAATATCTGTGAAGAAAGACAAAGAAAAATATTCCATATCTCCAAGGGCTAGATCCATCGAAGGTTTGTGGGTGGGAAAAATATGGGTAAAAACAGCTAAGTGGATGGATGAATGGATGGGCTAATGAGTAGACAGATGGAGTAACAGAGTGGATTAGTGGGAACCTTCATCATTTTTCATGAAAACAAATGAAAATTGAGCATAGGAGAACCATTTGACCTGGAGTGGGAAGGTAACAACTTGGTTTTGTTTTGTTTTGCTTTTTGAGTCAGAGTGGCCAAAACTTGAGAACTTGGACTAGTCCTTTTGAATCTTTCCAAGATTGGAACAGAGTTTGCTAAAGAAAATGAACTGAAGTGGAATGGTCTTGGGAGCTAGAGAAAGACGGATAATTCTAGGATATATTTCTCTGGCGAGTCTTCTAGGGAATTCATGAGAAGATGAGCAGCATCAAAAATATATTAACTGGATTTATATTAATCCAAAACAAAAGAGAAGAAATTAGCTCATATTTATTTCAGTGACCTTTTACTCAGTTACAAGTGAAAATTTTTTAGTATGTATTTTATTCATCTCCTCCTATCATTATATCTCTCTTTAGCTGGAACTATAAAACATAATGCATGTGTTTTGATAATGGAATTAAGTCTAAAGCTAAGTGGCTCATTAGTACTTAGCATTCTTCAGGGTCATTAAACAAGTTTCTTCACTAATAAAGGAAAGGTGGTAGCTGGACCTTTTTGAATAGGTTTTAAATCATCTAACCAGTGATTCCAAAATTTTAGTGTGTAAAATTTCAGTGTCATCACTTGGTGAGTGTGATAGAAATGGAGAATCTTGGACTCTGCTCTTGGAGTGTTTGGAAAAATACTGTGAGCCCTTGTTATGAACACACCAAGTCCTTTGGATTAAAGTCAGACAGAATCTACACTTTAAGAAACACTGACTGAAGATTTCTAGAAATTCTAGTCAGTGCCTGCTTACATGATTAGCCTGTCACTCCTTAGGTAGCTGTTGAGCAGTTATGGAAATTCAGGCAAATTGGCTTTGTCAGAAACAATGGTAATTATTATTTTTACAGGCATTGTTTGTTTGATTGATTGTTAAATCAAAGATATACCAGTATAGTTGGGAAGACAATAGAGTTCAGAATATTCCCAAGAGAGCTGGGAATACAAACTCAATAAAGCCCTCCAGTTTTACCAGTGAAACACTTACTTGATGTGTACTCTTATAATTTTGACTCAAGACCAATTGCTGTGAAGATCTATAATACCCTTTCATTTCTATCTATTAAATGACTGGTTTTTGTTTGATAAAGTAAAAATAGAATTAGAATTTTGAGCCTTAAGGTCTAAATTCAAGTCTTAATAACTTTGTGATCTTGGGAAATATACTAATTTTTATTACCTTCAATTTATGAGTGAAACGAGAATTAAAAACATCTTCGCAGACTTGTTGGGGTGTGGTCATTGAATGACATGTTATGTGAACCTTGTTTGAATGGCTAATGGTATGCAAATCCAATTTTATTTCACTAGTTGGAAAACAGAAATGGCACATGTCTTCGAAATAAGAATGACTTCAGAATTTTCCCCAAGAACTGTGCTTTCCACCAAACATTACCTTGTTTTTTTTCCTCTTGACTCTCCACATGTTATTTAAAATTCTACTGCAAATTTATTTCATTCTGATTTGCATTAAAGATAATTTTCAACATTTTGCTCCCTCATCTACTGTGTTGTGAGTTCCCTATTGGAAGGGCTCACATCTTTTTTTGTGTTTTTGTGCTCCAGCCAGACAAGTGTCTTATCTACATATGTATTTTATGCCATTTTCTTAAATGCACAAATAAACTGGTGTATTAATTCTTTTGTGTACAGTAACTTCATTCTATGTCACATTTATAGTAAACATTTAAGGCTTGATAGGCCCTATCACTAAAATTACAAAAATACTTGATGTCTTCAATGTTGGCACATGCACTGTTTGGCATAAAATGCCAAAGATGAATATACCTTTATAAAAACTAAAGGCATCATAACCATAGGTAATTTTATAACAATATATTTTTGTAAAATTATTTTTAATGTAATCTGTAGGAAATCCTTCTGTGCTAATTTCTTTTTCTTGCATTTACTCATTTATTTAGTCAGCAAATATGCATTTGGTTCTTGGCCCAAATCAGACATATTCTGCATTCTGGAGACACAGTGTTGAGCAAGGAAAAGCCCTTGCTTGAATTCAAATGAGGGTTGACATATGGAGAACATGTTAAACAAACAAACAAACAAAACAAATGGAAGTATGGTTTAAAGAAGTGGTGGGGCACCTGGGTGGCTCAGTCGGTTGAGCATCCAACTTCGGCTCAAGTCATGATCTCACAGTTCATGGTTTCAAGCCCCGCATTGGACTCTGTGCTGACAGCTCAGACCCTGGAGCCTGCTTCAGATTCTGTGTCTCCCTCTCTGCCTCTCCCCTGCTCATACTCTGTCTCTCTCTGTCTCAAAAATGAATAAAAACATAAAACACATTTTTAAAAAGAAGTGGTAAATACTCCTAAAAAAAGAATGGAGTGATTATGAAGCACTTTAGTGTCAGTGGGGAAGAGGGGAGATTTCATTTCCGGATCCAGTGATAAGAAACAAACAGCCAGGGTAAAAACCCCTGAGAAGGCAGATTTGGGCAGCAAGAGCAAACAAAAGGCAGCATGTGGAAGGGCCCGTGGGAAGGTCAGGGCTGTTGGACTGGACTGGAGCTTGGAACACACTGAGGCTGAGAAGTCTGAACCAGATGTGCTCTTGGGGGCGATGGTATGGAGTTTGGATTTTATTCTCAGAATACTGTAATAGGGAAGAATTTTAACCAGACAGATAAATTGTCTAATGTGGACATTAAATCCCTTGTTTTCTATTTTAAGAATAACCTTTAAGAGATGGAATAGTAGTGGAGTCAAGGATTTTACTGATGAGTCTGTTGCAATCAGCTGCAAGAGCTCTCTGTGGCTTTGGCCAGCAGCTGTCATTTGTTCACTGAGTGACCTTGGGTACTTATATCCTTGCTGTAATGCCTTTGTTTCCTCATTTGTAAAATGGGATAAAAGTATTTACCACATGGGATTATTGTGGAGATTGAATAAGCTAGGATATCAAAAGTGCATAAAACTGCCCAAAATATTTTAAATGCTCAATAAATGTTGGATGTTTTAAATTAAATTTAATTTAAATTAAGATTACTAATGGAGCACCTGGGTGGCTCAGTTTGTTAAGGGTCCAACTTCATCTCAGGTCACGATATGACAGTTTGTGGGTTCAAGCCCCGCATTGAGCTCTGTGCTGACACCTTAGAGCCTGGAGCCTGCTTCAGATTCTGTGTCTCTCTCCTCCACTTCCCTACTCTCTGTCTCTTTCAAAAATAAACATGAAAAAAGAAAAGTGAATTAAATTAAGATTACTAGTATTAAATAGACACATTAGCCTTAGTTCCCAGATTTTTGCAATTCTCTATTTCTATGACTGTCTGTGGACATTAGGTGTTTGACTTTTCTAAGTTTGTTTCTCATCCATTAGTGGTTTTTGTGTTTTTTTAACCATATTAATTAGTATAGTTTAAGCTATGCTATGGTGATAAACACACCACAGCCTAAGTCTCTGGGGCTTCACACCATGATGGTTTTTTTTCCTTTCACATTGCAGTTTCATGTGGACAGGGAAATCCTCCTCCATCCTTCTCACCCAGCATCAGAAACTACTATTTTCAAGTTTGTTCCATCAGAGAAATTGTGTGTTAAACTGAAGATCTTATACTAAGGCTACACTGGTTATCTTATTATTAATTCCTACATACATATCCTAACTGATCATTTTCCCCTATAAAGCTCATATCTCCATATGTGTTAGTAAATTAAAATGCATATAGGTCTGAACAAAAGTATACAGGTCTGTGAATATTTGTGAAGATGAATGTTCAAAACATGAGCCTGGAATGGTGGGCCTTAGGGACCCAGAGCCATGAGCCCGACTTTGCACTCAGTTACCAAGTATGACTTGGAACAAGTCATTGAACCTTGTGAGGACTCTTCATTGTAGCTCTTAAGATAAAATACATCACTTATTGCAAAGTATATTATATTCTTTCACAAAGCTTAAACAATATAAATATACAGTGTAATCTAATCTAATCATTGTGTCTACTTCTTTGTCAAACCAGGAAGAATTCTCGTGCTCAATTCTAGAAGGGTTTGTCTATTCCTGCTTTAAATAACCCCATCAAAGTGACT
Organism: Suricata suricatta; assembly: GCF_006229205.1. Classification (NCBI taxonomy): domain Eukaryota; kingdom Metazoa; phylum Chordata; class Mammalia; order Carnivora; family Herpestidae; genus Suricata; species Suricata suricatta. The sequence goes on from NC_043702.1 coordinate 102,985,236, forward strand.
TTTATCATTTGTTTTGAGAGGACTGTATCATTAATCTTTTCTGCCTACCCCTCCCACCCTTTTGTGCTCACTTCAATTAAATAGGCAGGGAGAAGAGAACGTTGAACAACATTATAAAAATGTTAATTCCTAATGTCACTGAGTAGCTCTTAATCACACTATTAGACATATGTTCTGATTTAATGATCCTGACCAGCAAGCAGTAAGACCAAGATTGACTTTGATGAATGTCTACCATTATTTTCTGATATGGCTGAGGTTGTTTTTCTTTGGAACTAAATGTTTCCTCAGAAATAATATTTTACTTAAAAAGAGTATATAAAAATGCTTTCCTGGGTGGCCAGAATCTTCTTTCCTAAATCTGTGTTTTGATGATTTATATTTTGATCCTGCCATGAAACATTTTAGTGCAACCACCTGTAATTATTTGTCCTTTCAAATTAGGTGGTATCTTTTTCCCCTCTCTTATTTGTTAAGCCCACGATGTTCAACTTCAGTCAATGAAATAACATATCTTTAGTATGTGCATAAATCTTCTTATTTGGAACGGTTCCTTCCTAAAGATGCTGTAGTGAATTTTGGGTCCCCTTTTCTTTGTGTCCTATTCCTACACAGAATCTCTCCAGTGACACCACCTCCTTCAACACCAACCCTCTAGTCAAATGGCACTATTTCCATGAAATTAAACCATTTCCATGAAACCTTTCTCAGGACTCCTGGACAGAATTTATAGTTTCTTACTCTGGACTTCCCCAGCATTTTATTAACTGCTCTATTTTGGCCCTAATCTCATTCTGACTTTCATTTCCCACAGCTGTGTACATGTCCTTCTTCCCCTAAATGTTATGAGCTCCTTTGAGGCAGTGATAGTCTATTAAAATTTATATCACTAGGATACATACCATGACCTTCATACCTTCATACAGCATAGAATTAAGAAATAATTAAATGGAAGTATGTGTGTGTGTGTGTGTGTGTGTGTGTGTGTAAATTTAAAATCTTGCATTGCCCTATGAGTGAAAGCTGGGACAGACATTGGAATAATTTCTAGTGGTCAGACATTGGAATAATTTCTCCGCAGTTCTTTGCAGAGTTTCTAACCAAACGCCTGGGTGGGAGGACCTAGAAAAGGTGAACCAGGACTATCACCACTGGGGAACACTTATCTGAATTGTAGGAAGATCCAAGCATCATATTTGAAGGGGACTAAAGTAAGCGTGAGAGCCAGTGGTCCATTGACAATAATTGACACTGAGTTGGGACAGGCTAAGAGTGGACCCAAACTGGGCTTGAGTAAAGAATATATGGGAGGGGAAGAGGGGCAACCGCAGAAGGGGACTAGGAGTGACTTCCTGAGCCACTGCTCAAGTGCTTGCCCCAGCTGCTTACCTGTGTGGTCCCAAAGATAGATAATTAGCTGGGCAAAAACAGAATTCATGGTTATCTTTATTTTCCTTAACCACCTATATGTCCCTTTATTTGTTTCCAACCAAACTGCAAATCCTTTGAAAATAGAGCCATTCTATTTACTTCCTCATGATCCCTACAGAATTTTTTGACGTGGTTGATATCTAATTTTTGTTATCAGCTATTGTCACAACAGTGTTATCTAGCCAGTTGCCAAAGCTCAGTGGCATCCAGAATTCAGTACTTATTCTCAGTTCACATGTCTGTGCATCACATGGGACAACTGTACTCCATGCGCCACATTTCCCCGCTGGAGAGGTTGTGGCGGTCTGCAACGTGTTCTCCAGGTCCAGTCTCAGAGAAGCTCCCCCGGGGACAGTGGAAACATTTGCATGACTCTCTCTAGGTCTAGACTATGAACGGATACACTGCTATTTTTGTCCATATTCAATGAGCCGGAGTGAGTAACAACACCCAAGTCTAACATCAAGGGGATAGGGATGTTTACGACTCCCATGAACCCATATAACATATGTTTACTGATCGGTGTAGACATTGTTGAAACTGCAAAAGAAATGAGAGCTAAAAGTCTTTCTGTTGGCACATTGAGTTTATCAGAATTTAGGGCTATGAGCATCCTACCTGTAAACTGAGAAATAAAATAAAGAAAAACAATAAAAACAATGACAAGGGCTCAACATGGTAGCACTGTCTGTATATATTCACAGAACTTCCACCTCCATTCTGGGTTAGTTTGGAATTCTGTTTGGACTGCTTATAGCAGTGGGAACAGCCAAGTTCCCTTGGCAGTAGCTCTAGTTTTCACTGAGAAGCTATTGTGCTTATTGTTTTCCCAGGTGTCAAGACTTTGATTTAAACAATTGCAAGATTAAAGAGGGATCTCCAGTTTGAATTCTGCTCAAAAGCGCATAGTGATTAAGTCATAAAACTGTGCAACTAACATGCATTATGATTTCTTTTAAATTTCTTACCTTAAGAACTAAATTACCTTAAGAACTAAATAAATTGAACTAAGAACATACAGGTTGGGTTTCTGCTTAGGAATTCTATAAAACTCCTTTTGATGTTTTTCTCCTTGAACTCTGTCTCTGTGTATATCATATAAAGATTTCACTGGAGAAAAACTTAGAGGCAGGATGGTGTGCTACGTGCTTATTAGCAAAGCGTAATACTTTTTCTGATGCTGTTCATAAAGTAGTTAATGTGGGCTCAAATTTCTAAGGTTAAAAGTGAGGATCATGACATTACCCCTCACCTACCTCCTCTTATCTCTGTTTGTCCCCGCTTGTGCTCTCTCTGTCCCTATCACACACATGTACATGCACACACACACAAATACACACATTCACTGCCTCTCCACACTCAAATTCTTTTTATAAGATATTCTATGATATGCAGTTTGTTTCCATATTTCTTTGACCTAATTGTGAGAAATATTTTCCAAGTTCATGTTGACTTATCTTCTTGAGGATAATTGGAATGATAAGAACTTAGGGGTTTACAATGTAAATGGGAGTCAAAGCACACCCAGAGATTTCTATATGAGCCCAGGGATAGAGAAAGGCTGCAGAGTCTCGGACTTCACCCCTGGCCTGATTAAGAGAGAGGCCCTTGCTGTACTGGAATAGCAGGAGGGGAGCTCAGCAGTAATGAGTTATTATGGACAAACCTAAGCGTACATAGCCTGAGTGGTCTGCTGTGCCAAGGGGGTTCCATGGTGGTCTTGTACAAGTTTCTAATTTGACTTGAAGAACACTTCAGGTCCCAGGAAATGAACATTTAAAAAAAAAAAAAGCTATGAGTAAAAACTCAGAAAGGTATGGAACATTTTTTTGGTTTTTTTTTTTTAATGTTTATTTATTTTTGAGAGACAGACTGTGAGCAGAGGAAAGGCAGAGAGAGAAGGAGACACAGAATCCGAAGCTGGCTCCAGGCGCTGAGCTATCAGCACAGAGCCCGATGCAGGGCTTGAACTCATGAACTGCAAGATCATGACCTGAGCCAATGTAGGCCCCTTAACTGACTGAGCCACCCAGGTGCCCCTGGTATAGAACATTTGAAAAGAAGTCTAGCTATAGGGTATAAACTGTGCCTCTCAGTTTGTGTGATGTCTTCAGCAAAACCAAATGCACTTGGCATTGTGTTCTTGAAATTCCTGGTGGGGAAGTCCAGAAAAGGCTCTGGCAAGCAATGCTAATATTAAATTCTTGCACATGATTAGCGTGTATAAATGTGGAATAGATATATCTATTTATGGTGTTGTTCTTATTTTAGGTTATGTAAGAGATTATCCGTCACCTGTAATTTTTTTAGTTATCTATCACCTAAATCCAACCATATGTGTTTTGGTGAAAGGCCCTAAGTTTGTTTTTTTTTTAATTTTTTTGAATGTTTTATTTAGTTTTGAGAGAGAGAGAGAGACAGTGTGAGCAGGGAAGGGTCAAAGAGAGAGGGAGACACAGAATCTGAAGACAGGCTCCAGGCTCTAAGTTGTCATTACAGAGCCCAATGCGGGGCTCGAACCCATGAACCCATGAGATCATGACCTGAGCTGAAGCTGGACACTCAACTGATTGAGCCACCCAAGGTGTCCTGAAAGTTCCTAAGTTTCTTAATGGTACGTTATTTACCCCCATGTTGGAGCACAGTGACATAACATAGGGATCATAATAATCTGCAGGCTCCTGGGCAAGAATGCTTGGGTTCAAGTCCTGACTCTGAACTTTCTAGTTGTATGCCCTCAAGACAGTCATTGAAAACTTTTTTGCCTCAGTCCCTTTACCTGTACAACAAAGGACACTATTACCTCCCTCCTAGGATAGCAGTGATGATTAAATGGGTTAATACATTTAGCGCATGTTAGAAAACTGCCTGTAATGAAGCACATGCTCAGTCATGTTTCTTATTGTCCTTTTTATAAGCCTCATGATAAATGATTGGCCTTGGTTTGGTGATATTCTGTTTGATGTTAACAAAGGGCAAGTGATCACCTTCTGTGCTCACTTATGCCATACACCAGGTCATTCACTCTAAGCCGTAAGTTTTCTTAGGAGCATTTTTGATTCATTGTATATATAAGATGAACATTCCCAGACCTTGTTGTGTGCATGAGGTTACATAACAGTAATTATCCCAAATGCACAGAGGTAATGCAAACAAACCCCCTAGTGATTTTTCTATATCCTGCATACAGCTCCCCCAGCCTCCACACCTACTGCTGAGTTTCTGGTGGTGCCCAGGGCCCAGTTCTCCTACATTTGTCTCCTTGGTTCCCCTGCGGGACTCCTGCGGAGGGCCGCTGGAGCTGTGCATGAAAACACTGCTTCTCTGGAAGAGTCTGATTCCACAGCCTCGTAGCCTCAGGCCCCAGAGGCACAGTGTGTGCATGGTCCTTTCACAGAGGTCTGCCCAGGGTGCAGCAGCCGAGGGGCACCCCTCCTGTCCCTATCAGTTTGGAGTTCTTTTTAATTTTTAATTAATGTTTATTTATTTTGGACAGAGATAGAGACAAAGCACGAGCAGGAGAGGGGCAGAGAAAGAGGGAGACACAGAATCCAAAGCAGACTCCAGGCTCTGAGCTGTCAGCACAGAGCCCGACGCGGCTAGAACTCACGAACGGTGACCTGAGCCGAAGTCGGATGCTTAACCGACTAAGCCGCCCAGGTACCCCCGGTTTAGAGTTCTGATCCATCAAGTGATATTAAGTGTGTGTTTTGCTCCAGAAGAGCCATTTGTCATATTCATACCTGCCCACTATATTTGGAGTGGCATTTCTATGTTAGTGAAAATTCACATCGTGGGTTCTGTCTCTGTAGAGAGTCCGAATTTGCATCCCCAGTCTCCCTTCCAGCTGGGATGTAGGGATGTCCCTTGTGCTTCTCCGAACAGACCCCTGAGTGCAGCTCTGACTGGGAAGCAGGATCTGCATGCAGCTTCTGTTCTGCTGGTTGGGGCTGAGGGCCACAGAAGCACCTATTTTTGGATGGAGGAGGCCTATTATCCTGAGACCCTTAGGGAGGAGTGGCCATGGAGCTGGCTGGGTAACTGACTCAGTTGGGTGTCCAACTTCTGACTTTCAGGGGCAGTGAGACAGACAGGGTTCCCTGAATTGGCCAATGAGCATGGTGGTGAGCCAACAGCCCATTTCTTTCTTGGTCACGGGTCTGTGGCAGCCTGCCATCTTCTTAATAAATACCCTTTGATGGGGCACCTGGATGGCTTCTTCAGTCGAGCATCTGACTCTTGGTTTCAGCTCAGGTCATGATCTCAAAATTTGTGAGTTCAAGCCCTGCATCTGGCTCCACGCTGCTGGTGTGGAGCCTGCTTAAGATCTGTGCTTGGGATCTCCTCTCTCTCTCTCTCTCTTTCTCTCAGATAAATAAATAAGCTTTTAAATAAATAAATAAACACACGTTGGCTTGGAACTGTCAGAGTGAATTCTTAGTTTGTAGGCAGGAACCTAATTAATAGATGTTCTATTTGGGGGCACCTGAGTGGCTCAGTTGGTTAAATGTCCCACTTTGGTTCAAATTGTGATCCTGCGGTTTGTGAGTTCAAGCCCCGTGTTGAGCTCTGTGCTGACAGCTCAGAGCCTGGAGCCTGCTTCGGATTCTGTGTCTCCCTCTCTCTCTCCCATGTTTATGTTCTGTCTCTGTCTCTCAATAATAAATAAACATTAAAAAAAATTAGGTGTTCTATTTTTACCTGTTTGTATTTTTTTTCTGTTAAATGTTCCAATTAGAGTTTACTCAAATTTTGAAAATCATATTTTGAAAACCTGGTAATAAATTTTAGGAGATTCTCTTATTTTACATTGATCCTATATTCCTTGATCCTTTACATTGAAAGTCTCCTTTGTTTGTTATGTTCCCCAGATGACCAGCCACATGTCACTTGCTCCTTCCTTGAAGTTTTGCTCAGAGTTTGTTTTTATCAAGCTCTACCCTGACCACTCTCCAACTTCAGCCCACCCTTTTTTACAGCCCACTTTTCTTAGCTTATTGTATTGTTTCCATCCGTCTTGTTCCTTTCTAAATGTGAAATTGATCATTATTGTTTCTTTACTATAATTACAATGTAAGATTTTGAGGGACATGTTTTCTTTGGTCAGCTGGTTTGGTTTGTCTTAAAGTGATTTATCTCAAGTGCCTGGAATAGTTCAGAATATTATAGATCTTCAGTATTTCCTGGATGAATGCATATGGAAATATATCTATATATTTATAATTGCACTTTGTTCTTTCACTTTTTAAAACACCTGGTCAGGTGAAACTAAATCTAATCTCTCCAGTGGTCAAGATATACAGCTAGGGCATAGACTCCCTTCCTGACCATGTTATTAGAGTCAGGAATCAAGGCACGCCCCACCCTTTTTGATCCTCAGTTTCCTTGTTTGTTATGCTCCATCTAGTACTCTTCAGGAAAATAAACACAAAAATTAAACATCGGGAGGAAAATTGAGCAAGAATTGTTCTGCTTTCCGATTTCTCTGGGTGTGTGTGTGTGCTTCTCCTCTTACTCTTCTTGTTGCTCACTGACAGTCATTCAGTTAAAATAATTTAAAACCTTTATAATAATTTCCAGACATAAGGAGGGGATTCTAAGCCTCAGTTCCGCAAGACATGATGGGTTTACAACAAAGCAAAGCCTTGAGCTGCTGTAGAACTTCTAGGGGCTTCAGATAACAAGTGAGCATTGGTATCACTCCTATAAAGCAACATAGACACCAGAAGCTAAGCAGAAATCAGTTGTCCAGAGTGCATATCATTATGCAATGATGCTATTAGTATGATTACAACTTTTGTTTAGCTCATAAACAAAAATAATCCATGATGATATTAAACATTCCTATGGGGTCTGGATTCTAGAGTATGGGGGAGAGGCCCGAGCAGTGCCAGAAGGAGCTAGAGGCAAAGAAATTTCTTCCCATTTCTCAGACTCAAAGCCACCATTGGTAAACATATCACATACACACTGTTTTACCCTGGTGTTGCCTGAACTCACATACTGGAAAAAGCTTCCTAGGCCCCTTGAATGTGGCTTATTTAAGCTAGGATTTAGAAGTAAAGCAAGTCATCTGAATTACTGTTTAATGATTTACAGCTGTTTGAACATAGGGGAAATGGATTTATACCATTGAGAATTAGTCTTGAAAAAGAAGACACTGGTTAACAAACACCTCTAACTGGAATTCTAGCTTGAAAGATAATAAGGGGTTTGGTACATTTTAGGCAGGATCAAAAGTGCTATTTTGGCATCAGTGTGATTATTTTCAGGCTGACCTCCCTCTAACTCAGTGACCCTAAGACACTTTTGCTTTTCACAGCCTCTTCCTTAGCTTTCCCCGATGACCTACTGATTCTTGGAAGTTCCAGATTGTCGCTTCTCTCCCTATTTGCCTCCGTGACTTTCCTAAGGGTATTAGTGCTGAGAGCAGTTCTTTGAAAGTCATTGCTATCTATGCATACATGAATGATTTGTAAATTATGTGTTTGTAAATGAGGCATTGCATGCACAATTAAATCTTGACTTGGTAAAATTCCCACCTCGTAACATCATCAGATAAGTATTATTCGACTTTTAAAATGGCACATCATTAAAAAATGGCCCCCCATAAGTATTTCTTTCATTTTTTAAATAATCCCATATTACGTGCCTGTTGTATACTAAACAGAAACAAAACAGCAATTTCTAAAGGAACCTGGAGGTAACCCCATGCAGCCAAAAATGCATAATATCCCTGTCTCTGCCAACAACCCATTGCTTGGATATTTAGGATAATTATCATTTTCTGAGTAATAATTGTAATCTACTGAAATATTCTCAGTTATAAAGGGAAACTCCAACAGATTTTACTAAACTTAGAAAAACAAAAACAAATTATCAAAGACAAGACTCCAAAATAGTTTTCTGTTTACTACATAAACCAGAAATCAGAGTTTAGAGACCAGCTTTGTATAGGTTAGATGTGACATTCAGAAAGAATTATTTGGCCCACCCATGCAATATTGATCTTCAAAAGGCTTTATTTTTTTTTCCTTCTAGTCTTTTAACTTGAAATATATGACCTCTCTTTAAACAAATTAGAAGCTATGGTAATGCAGGGTTCCAACACTCTTTCTTCACCTTAGTGTCCAACTCCCCTCAGAGTCTATCAGAAACTGAGACCAATCTTGGCCCTCATGCTGTTGTGTTTCCTTTGGTAATTTTATAAGGAAGTAAATTTTTGTATCTGTAACTTAAAATGTTTTTGGTCTGAAATTTAGCCCGATTTAATTAATTGTGATACCAGCCTGATTTGAGTTTGTGACACTGCCTCTGATCATTATAATTTAATTTGTGTCCCACTACATAAATACTTTTAATGAAAGTGTTTTTATATATCTTTATATGTATATAGATCTGGGTATGGATATAGATATATAGATATAAATGTATGGATATGGATATATAGATTTGTATGTATGTATAGGTATATAGATACATATATAGGGAGAAAGGGAAAGAAAGGAAGAAAGAAAAAAGAGAGAGAAGGAAAGAGAGAAGGAAAGAAGGGAAGAAGGAAGGAAGAGAGGAAGAGGGGAAAAAAGAAGAGAAAAGAAACAAAGGGAGAGAAAAGGAAAGAAAAGAAGAGAAGAAATGAGAGACAGGATATATATAGTATTTGTATGTATATATACATATTACATATTACATATATATTATATATAGGTATATATGTATATCCATATATATGTATATTCTTCAAGACATTTTCACCTCAGCTTCTGACACCCTGTGCAAACTATCTTGTCTTTCAGATGGAACACCATTTACCTGGTGGATTGGGCGGTCTAATGAAAGGCACCCTTACTGGGGAGGTGCCCCTCCTGGGGTTCAGCAGTGTGAATGTGGCTTGGATGAGAGCTGCCTGGACATTCAACACTTCTGCAATTGCGATGCTGACAGGGATGAATGGTAATGGGGATCATGATCTTTCTGCAGTTGTGGAGGAAACACATTAATTGATGCATAAAATTTCCCCCGAGAGAAAAAGACACGGTTGAGAAATTCAATGGAAACTAGGTCTCCCTAATGATTGTGATTGTTTTTAACTTGGAAAATTGCCAGCTCTAGTACTTTTAGGGCTATGACTGGGGTTTGTAACATAAAACATGTTGTCACATCATCATCTCCTATTCTGAACATTTGGTTTTTTCACAACAGAAGGAAATATAATATTAAGCTTTGTGATGTGGTCAGTGTTTCTATAATGTGTGGAATATGGCTTCTGGGAGAGAGGGGGGAGGTAGGGATGTGTAATTATACAGACTGTGTCTTTATTCATCCATTTTCCCACTGTTTCAGTCACCAGCCCATGCTATGACAACCAATAACATTATAACAAAGGAAATGTATATTTCTTGAGAATCTACTTAATCTTCACCAAAAAACATACTAATTCTTTATAATTGCCTCACTTTTGCATCTTAAGGTTGAGGACTGTGGTTTACAGAGAAGTTGAGTAAGTGACAAATCCAGAATTTGACATCAGTATGGCTGGGGCCAGAGTCTCTCTTGTTCTCCCATACCACATTACTTTTGTAAGATAAAGACCCTTTGTCTTTGATTCTCATGTCTAAAGCATCTACTTTGCCTCAATCCTTCAGGTGAGCTACCTGTTTTTCACCATATTATGAAAATACAGAACATACCCAAGCCCATTTTGTTGTCACTAAATTTAAGGTATCCTGTAGTTTGGGCTTTGTAACTTCGTTTGCATTATGAAATTCTGCTCAATTAAGAAATCCCATGTCAAACTGATCTCAACCCATTTGAAATATTTTGAATACTTTTTCTTCAGTGCTTAAATTGATAACAGCAGGGACTATTTTGAAATGAAATTTAAGGTAGAGTTAAAATCTCAGTTCAATGAGGGCAGGACAAAACACTTATGTCCACCAGATTCTTCTGGATGGGCCACTCCTTCAGAATGCTGTAGGGCTGCCTGGGCCCTGCGGTGAGGTTCCTCAAAATCTTCACATGGCTAAAATCAGACACAGTTGACTGGAGGTAGGATGGACTTCTCCATTCTTTGGGCCCCCTCTTTATCCTGCGGTGGCTTCCATCATAACATCATGGAGCTCTACAATCAATTATAGCTCATATTTTGGATGGAGGCTATGACTCTTTTAATATTATATCCCTCAGGATCTAGCCCTTGTGCAGTAGAAACTCAGTGCTAGTTAACTGAACAGATGAATGTAGAAGATCTCTGAGGAGGAAGGGTGACCACAAAATGGCTCCTCCCAAGCTTGAGAGATTTTTGTGGAAAAGGTAAATGGTTTTGTTGCCAAGAAAACATAGTCAAAATGATCTGCAATCAGTAGCTTAGACTCACTCATTTTTGTGTGATTCATTCATTCCCCTTCTCTATGCTCAGCATCAGAAATTTACAGATGTATACACCTAACTGGAAACACTTTTATTTCCTTATGTATAATCAGAGAAGTTGATATGGGGCAGTAGAATATAAAGAGAAGGTGAAGTATTTCTACTAATTACCTTCAATTCGCTCCCTTGTGGCCGAACTCTTGATCTTTGCTCACTGTTTTATTTCCTGTGGTGTGGCCATTTGCATAAAGAGCACTGTCTTTGTGCCTTTCCTTCCTAAGGAACAACCAATCAAGGCTTGAGCTTAATTTATTGATTAATAAAGGGCAGTGGGGGAGAATGGCATCACATTACTTAAATGTGGAAAATAAGCCACCATATTGGCCACTTTCTTCTCTAGGACTTTCCACTAACCATCTCTTTCACTCAGATTCCAACCTTTTCTTTGTTTGACCTACTCACTAGTTCAGGAAGCTTTGAACCCTTTATAATGTTGACTTAACTTCATCATCTAGGCTGTACTCAGAGGAACACTTCAAAATGCCCTTTCTGTCAACTCTGGTGCCATCATTCCTTTATCAACATAGAGGTTATTGCATATTTCATAACCCTTTCCAGTTCTTTTAGAGCCAGGGAAAAAGCCCCGTTATCTGCCCCTTTCTGTGGCAAGCAACGTCTATTAGAGGCAGTGATGTTTAATTTTAGATATAAAGTTTGTTCAACAACCCACATAACAAGATCAAGAGAACTGATCAAAACTTTCTGTTGCAAAGACACCTACTTCACCAGGACTAGAATAACACATTGAGCATCTCAGGGCAAAATCCAGGTGAGATCAGGGAGTTCCTTCTGCATTCTTATAGAGGAGTAGAGGCTGAGATTCTGATTTAACTCTTCTGGATTCCACTCCTTTGTCTCCTGACAGTCACAGCCTCTAATTTGTGAATCTGGAAAGTACTCTGTTATAGTAGCAACTGAGTGTACTGTTCCATCTGACATTTACTCATGTGTCACCTGTTTATCAAGTGACTAGTCTATCAGTCAGTTTGGTGTGCAGGGAAAGCCAAAAGCATTGTGGTCTTTGCCCTAGAGAACTCACAGAACAGTGAGAAAAGATTTAGTTAGTTAGCAATATATGAATCAGTGTTATGAATTTGGTAATAGAGATAAGTATAGATGTGCCCAGACCTGTGGTGGATAGGGGCTGGGACAAGTGACTGTTAGGTTTTGAAGGCCTGGAAAAAGTTTGCTAAAGTTAGCATAGTATGGGTAGACAGAACCTACAATATGCTCAGACAAGAAATGTGAAATAATATAAAAATCATGACTTCCCAAGATACAAATATTTTGGTGTGATTGTTGCCCCACTTTCATGTGGGAGATTTACAAGAGAAGAAGGCAGGAAAGAAGACTAAATCCAGATCAAGAAGCTCCTTGTATGTGAACGAACAATGAGATCCCTTTGTCTGCAACAAGACTGTGGACACCGAATACACCTTCTGGCGTGAAAACTGCAAGAGCCTTGTAAAAACGCATTCATTACTTTGCTATTAAGTCTATTATTTACTGCAGATGAGAAGAGTACAAAAGCTCACAAGATTGCATAATAGACATGTTTTTGTTTTTGTGTTGTTTTTTTGTAACATTCTTCCAACCGTATTCTTAGCTTCCACGTGCTCAAGCTAGCTTTCCAAGCCCCTCACATTTTTTGGTTCAGAGGAGAATGCCCTTATCTGAATCACTGGTGTTTCAGTGTGCTCCTAAGAAACCTCAAATATATTTACCCTGTACAGTTCTCTCAAGTTTCTGCTTTTGGCAAAATTGATCAGAAAACTGATTTGGGCTAGGGGAGCATCTAGCAGATAGCAGCTTGCTATATTACAACTCTAGGTAATATTGTCTCTTGAAAAAGGTGCCCATCATCTACTGAAGTGTTCTTGGCATTTTACATGCAGTATTTCATAGTGTCATCCCAATAACCTTTGAGTTGGGTTTTAGCATCTCTTTTGCCCAGAAAAGGAAACTGAGGCTCTGAGATGGTAAGTTTGGTTAAAGTCACGTGACTAAGTGGGGCAGAGCGGGATTCCTGCTGAATCGAAAGATACTCTTGGTGACTACATAAAAGGAGCCAACAATCTGAGACTCTGAGTTGTGCCAGCAGGTGAGGATGTCGGAGAGACTCCCCCAGGGCTTCTCCAATCACCTCGTGGCAGCCTGTGGGCTTCCTTTGGCTAAAACAGGCTGTTTTGGGAGGCCTAGCCATCTTCCAGGCCTCTGGTATTTGATAATCATTTATTCTGTTTAATCAACCTCTGGAGCTAAATGAATCACTGCCATATATTTCAGTGAGACCACGTAAAGGGGGGAAATGAGCACGTGGTGGTAGCGAGGGAAGGTGAGTCAGCCCAGAAGCCAGAAGTGGATGGAGGGGAAAGAAGAACGTGATGAACATCAAAAGCACGACTCCTCCTTAGAATAAAGGGAAGCATCAGGTAGGCATTGCGGTCAGGTGTTCTACAGGGCTGACATCCCCAGGGGTTTCTGTCTTAGCTAAAGAACTAAACAGGAAGAAAAATTAAAAAAAAAAAAGGAAGAGAAATGAGGACACTTTGAGTGACAGTTTTATAGACAGTGATTGTAAAGGAACATGTCTTCAACTTAATGGTTTGTCCCATAGATACCCTGCCAATCAGGTGTTTTCTGATCCCATTACTTCAGATTGGTGGGCTGTGGGGAATAGTGAAGGACAGTGGGGACAGCTCCAGGGACAGTGGGGTGTGTGGGTGGGAAATCATCAGCCAAGTGGAGGGATCCAACTGATTCCGGCAGCAAGTTGGAGGAGGCAGGGAGATTTACTGTCCTAAGAATGCCTCTTAGTTGGGGTCCATGGCCCTAATGAGGACTTCTCTCAGCCAAACAACCAGGTAGAACTGAAATGAAGCTCTGTTGCTTAACAGTAGAACTTTTAAAAAAAATGTATTTATAAGAAAGTAGAGACTTTTTATGTGATTTTCAGTAACTCTGTTCTTTGGCTCTAGTCCTTGATGCACCCTTACATAAAGTGATATGGTACAAGATTGGAAGAGAAAATGGTATAAGGTTTAAATTCTGGTCATCTGGTCATCCAAAAACAGAGAACCTATTATTCTGTTTCTTAAAAAAATATACAGGATATTTTTAGGGTTTTTTTTTTAGTATATGGAATCCTGAAGCTTCAAACCACTCTTTTGCCATTGATTCCACTTCTCTACCGCAGAGAAATTATTTAATAAATGGTGTCAAATCCATGAATGAACAATTGAATGTCTTCTGTTGGACATATTTTTACTTTCCATAGGTCAGGCCATGGCCATTGTCGGATGAACTGATCTTTATTTTATTGTTAGCTGTTATCCAGCTTTTATAACCTCACAAGCAACATTCACCCAAAGTTTCGCCTAAACTTTCCGCCACACATTCATTTTCCTTCTGGCTTTCAAAGAGCAGTTAGAAGTGGCCACTCTGCTCCAAAAGTTATCTCCTTATACATTTGCCTTCAGCTTTCCTCTTTGGTAACTGCACGTTTAATCCAGTCCCAGGACTTTGACCTTCATGAAGACCTTCCTGCCATTCCCACAAGATTTACTGAGACAGTTGCCTTTAAATCAGGGTGCTGGATACATCCAAGGGGTTTTGGGTTTTGCTCTCTCCTCACATAGGCTGTTCTTTGATCTCTCAGACCTCCTTTCCTCCACCTTCCACCCTAAGATGCCCAGACTTGGTACAGTGACAGTGCCTCATTCTTGGTAGGGGTCTAAGATGGGGCGGGGGGGGGAGACTCCTGAATCCTGAGAGCAAGGAGAGAATCAGTTCAGAACACACTAAGGTTCCACGTTCTTTGCTGGTTGAATTTTATTATTCATGAATCTGTTTATAAGCTGTTCCCCAGCCTATTGAGTTTTGAAAGTGCTTTTGTCCCTAGTAGGCAGAAATTATGATAGCTTTCTCTGTATTTTTACTTTCACTCTCTGAATTCCCACAGGCATCTAGAAATACAATCAGGGCCTGTGCCTCATGTGAGACAGAAGTGTGCATGGCCCTCTGCAGGCCCTCATGCATTGGCTGCTGAGGCAAGGAATGGAATAGTGAATACACGGTGTTTCCTTCTTCCCCATCCTCTCTCTCTGACCCAATATGCCCTTCACTTACCAGTTGTTGTCTGCTGTTTAATTCGTTACATTTTTACCTAATATGTATATCCTGGGGCAACTTGGTGTTGGCTTGTTTACACTAACTATCCCATGACTAGATTTCAGATCATTTTTAGACAGTACAGCTGTGGTGTGTCAGCTGGAAAGAACAGAAAACATCACATACTCAGGAAAAGGAGGAACAACACAAAAATGGGGGAAAAGAACTTATATCCAGTGATTGATAATTCAAAAGCAACGTATTGCACCATTATTTTACAGAATTCTAAATGGAGTGAAATAGTTGATAATCTTACCAAACACAGCATGAGGGATTTTTTTTTGTTAGTTTGTTTATTGGTTTGTTTTAGTTTAGTGCTGCCACCACTCATCATTGATTGGGAAAATATCCAGTATAAGGAATTTAAGATCTGTTGGTTCTAGAAAACAAAGCTTAGCTATAAAAGACTCCTTAGTATTTTGTCTGAGACTTCTTTCACATCAGTTCTCTGTCAGGCTACACAAATACAGTCCCTAAATGGCCTGTGGGGTCACATTACTTGGGTAATCGAAAAATTGTGAAAGAGATAGAACCCAAAGTCTATATCAAATTTAAGAGTTTGCATTTACATAGTATAATTTTATATAACATTTTGATTCAGACATATTATAATTATGCTTTAAAAATGCAGTGAGACTTTGGTTTCTATTTTAATTTGCCTACTTATCACTCAGTGTACGGCATTATTCACCTAACAGCAGCTCTTACTCAGACCCAAATTACATGAGCTGCTTAGCTCTCTTATTGGCTCTGGAAGTCTGCGCACAGTTGTCAGTTCTGATTCACCCAATTCAGGTTTTTCTATATTTAATAAAGTATAAGGGGAATATTTTCCTTGATTTTTTTTTATTTTAGGAGCTCATTTTCATAAAATAAATACATTCTATTATATACTTACTATAAAAATCCAAATGTTTCAGAAATATTTAAGTAAAAAAGTCTTTTTATATTAAGTAAAAGAGTCTTCTTCTTCACCACCACTTGGAATCCATACTTGAACTCTACATGTAAAATCTGACACCTAATAGTAACAGTTGGGCATGTAAAGAATTTCTACATAGAAATCTCTTCCTATGTGTATTCTATATTTACTAAATGTGAGATCGTATTAAACATACTATCCTGCAGCTCACTTTTTCCACATAAAATATGTTTTGGGGAGCTTTTACTTGACATCATTAAATAAGCATGAAAATGAGTATATCCTGTCCATTTTAATGGTGGCAAAGTATCCATAGTGTGTCTGTGTCATAACTTATTTCCCCGTTCCTTTATGATAAACATTTTCCTTGTCAATGACTTTTCACTCTTAGGGAAAAAATGCTGCAATGAACATTTTTGAGTCTTGATTTGCACCTTTCCACTTTAAAAATTATTGTTTCTATTGTGTAGATCCTTCTCTTAAAATTGTCAAATTATCCACTTTTCTGTTTTGATAGATGTGGCCAAATTGCTGAAGGGACTTAGGATGTCACCCAGACCATAAAGGGGGTCAGTTCAGAACTGGACGCCCTGACTCGGGAAGGGGGAGTAGGACATGATCCTCTCCCTAAGGAGGGATATGCAGAACTCAGTGGCATCAAACACGGCCATACAGGGAGACGTCAGGTACAACCTCTTTTTGCTCAGAACTTGCTGGAACCCTTAGCCAAGTATGGAAAGCTGTGATAGCCCCCAGTGATACTGAGTTCCTCTCCACTTCCTTCTCTCTGCCTTGGCCATTTCAGTCATGCCTGGTACTGCTTCTGAGGTCCATGGGGACATCTGAGGTCCTTGGGGACACTCTAGGCAAACACAGATAAATCCTAGCATCTTCTGCACTTTTCTCAAACTGTAGAGTCTTCATCATTAAGAACAAGAGAAGGGGGAGAAAAAGAGTTGGAGGAAAGGGAAGAAGGAAGAGAAGAAATAGTGCTATCTTCTTTGCAAGTCTCTTATAGTTTTCAGTGAAAATATCATGAATTAATACCAATAATACACTTGGAGCACACAAGAGGGACACCTGGGTGGCTCAGCCACTTAAGCGGATGGCTATGGATTTTGGCTCAGGTCATGATCTCGTGATTCGTAAGGTTAAGCTCCACATCAAGCTCTGCACTGACAAAGTGGAGCCTGCTTGGGATTCTCTGTCTTCCTCTCTCTCTGCCCCTGGTCACATGCACTCTCTTTCTCAGTCTCTCTCTCTCTTAATAAATAAATAAACAAACTTAAAAAAAGAACACACAACTATAGCTACTTTTGCTGCCAGCACCCTCCTTTTCCTGATGTGAAATGTAATTGATCTCTAAGTAACATTTTATTGTGTAATGAGATGATCAAATCCTGGATTTGTCACTTAACTATACAGCCTAAAATCATTTAGACTCTCTGAGCTTCAGGTTCTTATTTTATTAAAAAAGGAGGAGGAGAAGGAGAGAAGAAAAAGAAGACAAAGGAGAAGGAGAAGGAGAAGGAGAAGGAGAAGGAGAGAAAGAGAGAAAGAGAGAAAGAAAAAAAGAAAGAAAGAAAGAAAGAAAGAAAGAAAGAAAGAAAGAAAGGAAGGAAGGAAGGAAGAAAGAAAGGAAGAAAGGAAGGAAGAAAGGAAGGAAGAAAGAGAAGAAGAGAAAAAGAATATCTCTGGTATCCCTAGGGAGTACTGGCTGAGTTAGCAGTAACTTTTGCATCTAGCACATGAGCCATGTATTTATTTCTCAAAAATTTGTTAGTCATCATTTTTAGCACTTTCCTTATTTTTCCAATGCCTTAAATAAATGGGAGGGGGCAATGTTAATTTATTGAAGTTAATCTCTAAGAAAAAATACCTACATCTATGTCATAAAATAAATAGAAATAAATAGCACACCGGAGCCATCCATCAAAGATAGCAGTCAGCCAGCAGGACTTGAGATGAAATGAGGAAGGAACAAGAAAGGCCCCTCCCCCCAAAGTTCACCTGTAACAGTTGTCCTTTAATGGATGTGTCTGCCCGCAAAAGAAATCAACAAAGAGATTGCTTGTAAATGTGTAACCAAAGAGTTTGCGGGCTCCAAGAACTCCTGTCAAGGTGACCCACGTGTAATCTCAGGGAATGCAGGGCTGGAAAATGATTGC
Source organism: Suricata suricatta (assembly GCF_006229205.1). Taxonomy (NCBI): domain Eukaryota; kingdom Metazoa; phylum Chordata; class Mammalia; order Carnivora; family Herpestidae; genus Suricata; species Suricata suricatta. The sequence goes on from NC_043702.1 coordinate 103,003,356, forward strand.
AAATTAGTAAACTGAAACCTAGTCAATTGAATTGTGTCTCGTGTGGAGAAAGCCTGTGTGAATGGAATGGGGATGGTCAGCCGGAGACCCACGAGGGCAGCTCAAGGACTCAAGGTCAGTGCCCTGATGCCAGCACTGTTGGGAGAAGATGTAGGCTGACTGTGGGAAGGAGCAGCGTCCCCATGGGAAAGAGCTACCGTAGGAGGCAGACCAGGAGACCAGAGGGGCAAGGTGATTACAGCAAAGGTGTGCTGTTCAAATCCTGGTGTCTCTACTTGCGAATGATGTGCCCCGGGAAGTTGGGTCCCCTCTGTGAGGCTCCGCTTCCTCTCCTGCACCAGGCAGGTGATGATCACAACATCGTCACAAGGATGTTTGGTGAGATCATGAGTGAAAATCTATGTTTGTGCTCACATGGACAGGGAAAGGGAAGAGTCAGCTCCCATGTTCACGGTCATTGATAAGAGGGACTCAGCTGAGCCCCAGAGCCAGCAGTAGGTTCTAAGAAAAGCAGCCCTAAACTCAAGCAATACCTCTGACCCTTGGGTCATTTTCCTTAGAAAGAACTCTCCGCAGGGGCACCTGGGTGGCTCAGTTGGTTAAGCATCTGACTTTGTTGTGAGTTTGAGCCCCACGTCGGGGTCTGTGCTGGCTGTAGGGAGCCTACTTAGAATTCTCTATCTCCTCTTTCTCTGCCCCTCCCCTTCTCATGCCCTGCCTCTCTCTCTCTCTCAAAAATAAATAAACTTAAAAAAAAACTTTTAGAGGGGCCCCTGGGTGGCTCAGTCAGTTAAGCATCCAACTTTGGCTCAGGTCATGATCTCACAGCTAATGGGTTTGAGCTCTGCATCAGGCTCTGTGCTGGCAGCTTGGAGCCTGCAGCCTGCTTTGGATTCTCCCTCTCTCTCTCTGCACCTCACCCACTCACACTCTGCCTCGATCTCTCTCAAAAATAAATAAATATTTTTAAAAGCTTTTAGAAAGAACTCTCTAAAAAAGGCAATTATGATTTTATA